>NC_092859.1:16753234-16822936 GCF_032062135.1 Pyxicephalus adspersus
AAGTGGGGATTTTAATGTACGGAAAATCTCGGGCTTAACGAAAAGAGCAACTTTTTTTAGCCCGTACGAAGGGCTTAACGGTTGGGAGGTTAATATTACAAGTATTTATATAATGCCGACATTATATGCATCGCTTTACAAAGTCCATAGTCATGTCACTAGCTGTTCCTTTAGAGGAGCTCACATTCTATTTTCCCTACCTCAGTCTTTAATACAGTCTAAGGTCAATTTTGTGGCAAAGCCAGTTTTCTTAATTCCATGTTTTTGGAATGTAGGAGGAAACCGGAATACCCAGAGGAAATCCACACAAGCACAGGTAGAACCTGCAAACTCCATGCCGATAGAGTCCTGGCCCAGATTCAAACCTGGGACCTAGTGCTCCAAAGACCAGAGTACCTCTGACACACTGTGCTGCCAGCAATGATGCAGAAAAGTTATGAGGATGAGCAGGAAGTTATGGGATCTAAGGTCAGCGGTGCTCCACCACATAACCTACTGCCTTAAAAAAGCAAGAACAAGCCCTTGTTTAGTTCAATATGGGTTCTATAACATTTAAGAACCTGTGAACCCACACAGGCTAAAACTGCCTACAGCTTAGTTAGTAACTTTTGGGAACCCAGTTGCTCATAAAAATGGCGAAAAACATTCCCAATGGCTGGTGGTTGTTAACAATACATTTGCCCCTAACAATGGGAACATTGTTTGATATTTACAATAGCTATCTGGCTCCTGGTTGGTTAGTAATGTTCATGGCAGTCATGGCAAACTCAAACAACATTCCCCAATGGGAACATTGTTTGATATTTACAATAGCTATCTGGCTCCTGGTTGGTTAGTAATGTTCATGGCAGTCATGGCAAACTCAAACAACATTCCCAAAAGAGAAACAAAATTCTACTGTTCCAAGCAATGTTAGGTTTGCTCTTCAGAATGTTCCCTATTGGTCCTTTATTACCAGGGGAAGCATCACTGACCAAAAGCAAGGCTTGTGGGGGCTACATCAAGCTTGACTTCCACAGAAAAAGTTGTGAATTGTATATAACTTTAGCTGCCATTATCTCCATCCACTGATTGTTTGGCAAGCCATTTTGACTGAAGATAATTAGTGCTTTTGCATTTTTCATCATAGCTTCAGTTTGAGTTGTCTAAGTGACAGGTTTACTTTATAAGTCAAAGAGCAGTGTGCATAACAACCAATCAGCGATTTCAGAGTTATGTCAGCTCCTAAATATGATTGGTTGTTATGAAATACTAAATTTTACTCATTGTAATTACTTTTTTTTTTGCACTGCTTGTCAAACAGACCCAATATTCTGGATTTAAAAAGCGTTTTCATCTTGTTAATATGCAGAAGCTAAACAGGGGTAAGATTATTTCTGTTCTGTCCTTATGTGAGTCATTATTATTTGTTTATTAATTCCTCTTCATTTTTAATGAGAGAAAACCCAGACAAGTCAGAGAAGGCTCTGATTTGTGTTCCCAGTTATCGGCACCATTAGATTCAGGTTAATCTTTGCCTAATTGGAGCTAGCTGCTAAACGTGTCTCCACAAATGGTTTTCTGTAATTTGTTATATTAAAAGTCTGTCTTGTTTTGGATTGTGGCCAGTTTGAAAACCCTGGACAAACTGAATATCAAAAATGTTCAAAGGACAGGAATGGCGCTCTTTGATGAGCGTGCACATACCAAAAGATACAACAGTTGTACAAGTGATTTTTGGTAGGTTGTTTTGTATTTATTGATGACGGTCCAACATTAGTTGGTTGGTTTGGTTGGTTGGTCGGAGTCAGAGGATGAAGAATATTTGGCTAGATTCAAATCACCTTCATCTGATTGCTGTCTGCTAATCATCTTTAACGGACACTCCAGCAGAAAATTTGGTAGGCACCTATGCTAAGAGGAACATGCAGACTGCCACTGGAGACCTTTTCTGATTAAAATGCTTCTCTCCCAGATGTCATGTCGAATCCATGGTGTTATTACCCCAGTGTTTCCCAACCTTTTTTTACATGGGGGAACCTTTAAAATAACTTTCTGGTCTTTAGAGAACCCCTTCTTTAATTACTATATTCACAACTCACAGTAAATTATCATGATGGTCAATAGAAGAATGCCTCCTTCATTGCTGGCCAGTGGTAATGTTACCCCAACAGATAGCCAAAAATATCATTGGTATCAGTTACTGTACAATGACCTGATAGTCAGAAATTGTTAATTGCTGGTAGAACCAAGAACCCTGGTTGTTCTAAAAAACTAAAGAAAACCAGGAAATGAGTTTAAAAGTAGGCAACCTGTAAATGTAAGTTTATTCTGCTTTTAAAAGCTGATAATATATATATGGCTGTTACACAGACCATTTTGTGAGTTAATGCTAATATTAGTGACCTTTCTCTGCAGCCGCAATGATTTTCTAAAACTGTAGAAAATTCAAATGTCATTTCCTTGCAGCCAAGGAAACCTGGAGGCACGTTGTAGACTGTTTGGGTACAGGACAACCATCACAGATGTAGATTTCTGTACATGTGATTGGCTCATTGCCTATCCCAGAGGTCTGTACATTTTCAGACATTTTTATTGATGAAAGCTTTATTTTTGCACAAAAGCCATGGAAAAGATATACCAGAGTGCCTCCGTTAGGTTTAGAGACTTTGTCTACCCCAAATAAGTCCTCCTCCTTCAGCTTGTAAAGCTCAAATCTTGGCTCCAAACTATCTAGCATGACAGCTTTGGCAAACTTGTGTTAGGGTTCCTTTAGGGGAGTTCAGCAAAATTTTTTTTGCGTCACCCCTGCCTTCCACAACTCTCTATTGACCAGTGACAGTGCTTATTGTGACGGATCAACAGGATAGTGTGTAAGTGGGTGTACCCAAGCTCAACTTCTTCGTTATGAAATAATTCGGACAAACAATGGCCAAAATCTGTCACTGTCAAGTATTTTGTTGAGTGAATGTACAGTATAGGGTGACTTTAAAAACTAACTGATATATTCATCTCATAATACAGATATAGTACAGTATGATTTAGTACAGTATTCATATAATAATATTCTTATAATACATTTTCAATGTAATTCAAAATACAGTGTTCACTGTATTGTAGCAGTATATACTCACTAAGAAACCAACACTCCTGGGAGTGTGGACCCCTGGGTTACACTTGCTGACCCCCATATAATCACTGTGTCCTAGAGGTCAGGTTGAGAAATCAATGGGAGCCTTGGAGGACCCATCAGATTTACATGCCTGGAGGTGTTGGTTTTCCTGTGGCCTTTTGGAAACATATTCTTAGAATATGGGGCATGGGTATCTGTGGGAAGGTGTAAGAGGTAGTATATAAGCTCTTTTGTGGGTAAAGCTTTGCCAGCATACTCTGGTACTAACGGCGTTGCAATACGGCTAAAAATGGTGTATAGCTGATGTTTCAAAAACCAATGTGTAAGCAAGGCAGGATTTCCATCTCTTACAATCTGGCTCTGAATATGTAGTAGGAGAATATGTGTTAACAAGGGCAAGATGCCAAGAGGCATCTGGGCAATGCCACCAGCATCTTCCACTAATGTCTATGATTGGCGTCAGCCTATCTGCCAATATAAACTTGTCCTGCTTGGAACTCTGTGTCTAGAATAAGTACATTTTTACACATTCTGTCCCAATCATCAGAAAATGTAGCTTTATCTGGGAATGACAGATTGGTAATAAGCTGCTGCTACATAAATATGGAAAACTGATAAATAATAAATAAGCTCTGCATTTTGAAAGAAAGAGTTGATCTAGACCTAATCGGTGAATTTAAAACCTTACTTACGCTGGGTTTAACTGGCGTCTTAAGCTTGCCATACACAAAGGAATATGATATCTTGTTTCCGAGCAGTCTTACCCTGGGAAGATTTTCACTCAACATGCTCGTCATGTTCTTTGCATGTCTGACGAGCTCCCTTTAGCCTGTCAGGCACAGTAGCGTCTTCCATCTACACAATCAGCACACAGCCATTAGGAATCAGCCAAAATCTCTCAGCCCATCAGATCTCTTTTCCTGCAAACGGCCGTCTCCTGAGGTTCCCTCCTGATTTTATTTTTACCCAAAGCACCGTGAGAGTGCTGTACGCCTGCACCATATTCAGCACACCAGCTGGCGGCCTCTTTTAGGGTACAGCCAGCTCTACTTAAGGGCGCCTGCTTAAATTCTGCTTCCAGTAAATTTAGCTTAGCACTGTGACTCTTGAGGGGGTTTTCATCACGTATTAATATTCATTAATCAGAATAAAATACTCTAACAGTCAAAATCCTAATTTCCCCTCTTTCCTCTCACAATGGGTATTCGTCAGCTAAGGGTCAATTCAAGCGTTGAATCCCTGCAAATCAGTCAGCAATAAATTATTAATGACATTCATTAGTTTCAGGGCCATTAAACATATATGAATGCTGGTTTTAGATGTGCTGCTAGCACCGGGATAGAGAAAATGTTGCACAAAGATCTTGTGTAAAAAG
Source organism: Pyxicephalus adspersus (assembly GCF_032062135.1). NCBI lineage: Eukaryota > Metazoa > Chordata > Amphibia > Anura > Pyxicephalidae > Pyxicephalus > Pyxicephalus adspersus. Next base: position 16,757,722 of record NC_092859.1, read on the forward strand.
GCATCTCCACCCCAGTGCTAATTTGTTCAGTATTGTGTGGGTGCTGGCAAGCATAAAATGTTCCTAAAGCCAAAAACTTGTGTTTCCTCGTCTGGGAAAAATAGCCAAGGGTTGGCAACCTTCTTGGGTTTATAATGCTGTGTGTGTCTTATTTATGGAGATGCACCTTTTCTTTGTTGTGCTAGTAGTGACCATCAGGACAGAATGTAAGAGGAAATCCAAACTTTGCTGGGGCAAGAATAGTGGAAAGTTTTTTCCCTTTCTCCATGGCCAATGGGTCCATGTTGCTCGTTATTGATCTGTCATACCACTTTCTTTGCTTATTTTCCTCCATCTGATAAATATTCTCTACGGTCCATAGGAGGGAGTGTGATGCATGCAGTGTTCTCAAAAGAAATAACATTTGCAAAGGGAAGGTTTAGCCAGGGTATAACATTATTGATAATCTAATTCAGCTCGCTGTAATTAGAAATCATTATGAACATTTTTAGAATGAACTATTTATTTTGTTTATATTACATCCATAAAAAAAGAATTAGCTCCACAGACACACAGGTTTTCCAAATACCAATTCATGGTCATTTGTCAAGTTATAGTAAAAGAGATAATAATTGTTTGAGGGGAATTAGACTTTCTTTGTAAGTGGACCTGTCCCACACCTGTACCAATAATTGGAGCTTTGTCTGTGTGCAAGGTGGTTAGGCTGCTTGGCTGTATATATCTAGATATAAATATGAAGATCTTTGATTGGATAGGCTACTATGTAAATCTTGTTGCCATCTTACTTCTGAGCTTCTTCTTCTTCTTGATGATAGATATAATAATCTGGCTCTGCTACCTAATGGAGAACTGAGCTCTGATAATTGGGCATTGGCTCTGTGCAGGGATGGGCATACCTCAAAAATAATTTTATTACCAGATGCTGAAACAGAGATTCTGAATATTAAGGGTGGAAGTCCTGCCGTAACTTTTTTTTTATTACAGTTTTTAGCAAAGTCTTAATCTAATCAATGTTGTGGAGGTTTATTCTTTCATTGAGGAAATCAACTCTTACTGTTCTATATTGTGGTTCTCAAACTTTGGGTTGTAACCTAAATTTGATCCTGGCTCTGTCTTCCTTGGGTTGTGGGTTGCCCATTATAAACTGCAGTTTCAGCAGATGGCTGGGAGAAGGAGATGGCACTTCCACCCACATCACCACATTACATCTCCATAGCATTTATGTGTGTGATAGTGTGCATATTATTGTACAAAGTGTGTGTCTGAGTGTATACAGTGTTTGTATGTATGTGTATGCAGTGTGAGTATGAATGTACTTCTTTGTTCCCATAATAAAGGGATGGTGATGAGATGATGGTGATGTGGTGTGCACTGAACTAAACAAACCTCTGACCACTATTCTAAGTATACTACATACTCTACTCTTTGCACTCTGTATGTTACACTCTCCTGACCCATGCACTCTGTACATTACATACACCTAACCACTACACTATATATGATTTACACTCCTGACCCCTGCACTCTGTACATTACAAACACCTAATCACTACACTATATATCATTCACACTCCTGACCCCTGCTAACTGTACATTACATACACCTAACCACTACACTATGTATGATAAACACTCCTGACCCCTGCACTCTGTACATTACAGACACCTAATCACTACACTATATATCATTCACACTCCTGACCCCTGCTCTCTGTACATTACATACACCTAACCACTACACCATGTATGATACACACTCCTGACCCCTGCCACACTCCTGACCCCTGCTCTCTGTACATTACATACACCTAACCACTACACCATGTATGATACACACTCCTGACCCCTGCACTCTGTACATTACAGACACCTAACCACTAGACTATGTATGATACACACTCCTGACCCCTGCTCTCTGTATATTACATATACCTAACCACTACGCCATGTATGATACACACTCCTGACCTCTGCAGCCTGTACAATACATACACCTAACCACTACACTATGTATGATACAAACTCCTGACCCCTGCTCTTTGTACATTACATACACCTAACCACTACACGATGTATAATAAAGACTCCTGAGCCCTGCACTCTGTACATTACATACACCTAACCACTACACCAGGTATGATACACACTCCTGACCCCTGCTCTCTGTATATTACATACACCTAACCATTAGACTATGTATGTTACATACTCCTGACCCCTGCACTCAGTATACATCTAACTGCTGCACTTTGTACTTTACCTGTTCCTAACCCCTGAACTTTTGTTTGTTGCATACTCCTGGCCCCTGTACTTTGTGTTTTATGCTCTTATGCTCGCAGAGAAAGGTCAGGTTTTAGTTCATTATGCCACTTTAAGCTCCTTCTGCTCCCAGACGGGTTTGGTCACACAATGCCACATGTTTTGGAGATGTATTGTTTTGCATAGAATATTATTTCTTAGTAAATTGTACATTTTAAGTAAGGGAGAGGGTGATGTTTAAGGTTTTCATTCTCAGCACATTTTATTAAATAATAATATATTTGTTCTCTATTTTTTATTATGCTAGTTTTCAATTATTAGGTCAGCCCCTGGTGTTTACCCCCAACTCTATACATAAGCCAGTGAGTCTTACACCACAACTGCAGGCTCCTTTAGACCAGCCCTGTCTAAGTGACAGTTGTTATTGTCTATAATGGAAAATCCAAAGGCTGACAGCTGTCCCTGGAACAGAAGGTGAGGGGAATCCCCTGATAGGGACTCCTGTTCAGAGTTTACAATCATCAGAAGTAGAAATTGCAAAATCGGGTGATTCTGCAATTAAAATCCAGGTTCAGGCACTTTTTGAAGGTAACAACTGTACTGATCCTCAGTTGTCCAATAATGGCAAATATTTTCTACATGTTGACACATGGGAGCTGAATACCTAAAGGAATTTAGGCTGTACCCATACCAAGGTGAATTATCACATTGCAATGGATAATTCTGTTATTCTAAAGAATGTGGTGGTAGTTCACTTTGTAAGAATACCCAATCACATGCAAGTAAATTTATAAAAACAGGGGTTTTCCTTTCAAATGATTGAAGTCGGTGGCATTGCCCTTTCAGTTTTGATTGCAGTGTGGTTCATCCCCCAAATAAAGGAAGGCCTCCTCTTGGCCAGAAGTAGCATATCCAGGAACTGTGCCACAACTCCCCCGCAACATAATTGCAAACTTGAGCACAAAGTAGTTCCCAACTGTTCCATTTTGGTTGAATGGAAGCTGTTGCGAATGTGGTTGAGCCTGTAGACCAACACTGTGGTCAACTGCAAGTCTCAAATGGACCTAACCCTTTCCATCCAAAACTTTTCAGAATTGTCATGTTTAATAAACAAACGTTGCCCATTTGTGTTATATTCATTTATGCAATTCTTTGGCACTGACATCTTCTGTAGTGCTTTACGGGATCAATCGCAGAAGTCATATGTCACATTGTCGCATTAGGCCAATTTGTAGAAAGCCGATGAATCTACCAGCAGAAGAAACTGAAGTGCTTGGATGAAATACACACTTGCAATAGAAAAACATACAAACTCTATGCAAATAGTGTCCTGGCCGAGATATGAATATCGGACTCCATGCTGCAAGACTACTAAACAATCATACCATCCCGGTCATCCCCTGGCAGATCAACTTGGCTACTTGTCTAATTAGAAAGTTTTCTGCAGAACACAATTCTGAAGTCTATAAGACAGGTGCTGAATGCTAAGAAAATTATTTATTTTTTTAAACTTAATTTCCCTTATTGATTGATTTTTATGCAAGTTTATAATGAATATCATGCAAATCCAAAGATCCAAATCAAATAATTGATTAGAAAGTTGATTAGCACCTTGCATTTTCTTGAATATACTTTCTGATGTGTTCTATCCATTGCATTCATTTTACCATGATGGCATTATTTCGTTTTACATTAAAGGGGAGTTCTACCTTCTACTGAGCGGTTTTTAAACAATATGTGTCCCAGCAACCATAAACATATTAAAATAATATATTTGGATGTGCATGGATTTGGTTGTGCATTTGGATGAAGAAAACTTTGGGGCTTTGTTTATTTTGTTGTATGCAGCCTTGGAGACAACTGGGTTGACTCACCTGGCCTCTGTCTGCTGGATGATTTTTTTAAAGGTGCAAAGTTTCTCACATTGAGTTATCAGGAATTCTAAAAGAATCATAAATGCCCATTCACCATGCATTGTGTGCTTTACCACTGCATGTGACATTGGACCTTCTGGGGCGCAATAGCACTCCAATTGTTTGTACAGTAGAGGCTTGTTTGTAGAGGGACTTTGCACCACGGCACCCAAATAGAGAGTGCACAGGGATAACTTTATAAAATTCCATACATATACACTTTTTTTTGGGAGGTGAGACACTTCCCTCATATATTTCATATGGCAATTTAGCTGTTTGCTTTCAATTCTATTTTCAATGAATGTGGAACTGATGGGATCGCTGCCCTTATATTCAGGGATAATGTTTACATTTCTGCGATATCCTTGTGCATTCCATCCAACGCCAGAAAGCTCGTCATGCAGTGTGCATGCAGTGTCAAATGCTTTGAACTGCGCCAGAAATGATAAAGTGTGAACGAAATGGTGGAATCTATAGACAAAGAACAATTACATTCCAAATGTTAATCAAGTCAAATAAAAAACCTGCAGTCCAATCCAAGAAGCTGAAAAGAACTTTTGTAAATTGGAACTAAATCTAAAAAATGTATTTATGTAAAACTCAAAGCAAACAGCTAAAAACATACAGGGAATATACAAAAAGGATTTGTGTCCATCCAGTTCTGAAATTTACATAGCTTTACCAGATGGATGACACAACTTATAGTGAAGGAATACAGTGGGGTATTCCTTCCTTCCTCTTCAGTCTTCCTTTATTTTTCCTTTTCTTTTCCTTTCTTTCCTTTTCCATTCCTTTTCTTTTCCTTTACTTTTTTTCCGCTTTCCTTTTCCTTTCTTAACTCATTTGTCTCTATTTTTCTTTCTTTATTTCATTTTTTCTTTGTACCTCCCTTACTTCCCTTTCTTCTTCTCCTCCCCTTCTCATCTTTTTCCTTTCCTTCCTTTCTTTCTGCTTGCTTCATGCTCACATTTTTTTGCCTTGTTTCTTTCCTGTCTTTCTTTCTCTATCCTCCTTTTTTTCCTTTTCTCTCTTCAAGATTTTTTTATTTCTGTCACCACATTTTTCCATCCTTCCTCTGCTTCCCTCCTTTCCTTCTCTCTATCTTTCTTCCTCTCCTTTCTTCTCCCCACCCACACATTCATCATTTTTCCTGCTTTTTAATCTATCCTTTCCTTTACTCCTCCTTTTTAGTTGCATTGTTCCTTTTGTATTTTTTCCACCTGTCTTCCCCTTCTCATGTCTTTCCTTCCTTTCTTCTTCTTTCCCATCACTTTCCTCCCCCTGATTTTCCCCCTCGTCACTTCCTCGCTGTCACTAAGAACATACATGTTCTCATTCTTATTTTTTAAACCTTGAAGACATTCATTTGTCTCTTTTGCTTGACACTGACTCACATAGGGAGATTTATGCCTCCCCCCCTTCTTTATGTTTGCTCCATTTGTGGAACTAGGGAACACAGCCTCTAACAAGGTCATAATAGGCCTTTAAATTCCAGCGACAACATTTTCATTTCCATTCCTCCCATGCCTCATTTGATATAGAATCTGCCCCTAAAAGCTCTCGCAGTGCGATGGTCTCATTACCATATCTCCGCCTACCTCTGCTCTCGACGGCGGGAAAAAAAAATGCAAGTTTTATGAGTTTTTGGTGACAAGGGCAGCCTAATTACCTGGTTGGAAACATGCAAATCCTCTGCTAGGCCTGTTTCATCATTACGATGTTTTGTACAGTGGAAGGGTCCATCACTGTGTTTACCCACTAGAACTGCACCGAACGTCTTAATGCATACCATCATTTCTGTCACTTTGCAAGTAGGAGATGTAATGATGCTGAGCGTCTATATGCAGATAACGAGCCCTTCGCACTCTACAATTATGCTGAGTATCTCTATACTGCTGTAATGAACACACTGTGTTTTACAAAGATGCTGAGTGTATATACACTGATAATGAACACACCGGGCTCCATAATGATGATAGGTGTATCTATACACTCCTAATCACCTTGCTGTGTTCTATAGTGATGCTTAGCATTTCTCTTTTTTTTATGATGAATAGATTTGATACATATTGAACTTTGGTTGCTGACTCTGATGTATGGCTATGGAAATAAGGCCACATATTGCTTAGCTAATGTCTCCTTTACAAATCGGGGAGCTCTTTTACATTACAGAATTTTTTTAATATCTGCATTTAGATAATGATCAGATGCCGGGGTAATTATCATGGGCCGCTCTTCTATTATATATAGGAATGGCAGAAGCAAGTTTGTTTTACGATCATTTACTGGGTTTTATCTATCCATTTATCTTTGTGTCAAAGCTACTCGGTTATCTATTGATTTATTCTGCTTTTTTTTATATTGAGGCTGGGGCAGGCACAAATTGGACTAATGTTTATTTTATTAAAGAAAAAAAAGAACATATGGTGAAGAACACCAATTTTTGTAGCGGGATTTTATAGGCCAATATCAACATGTATTATGAAAATACCAAAATTTTAATATTATTTACAGTAAAAAAACTCATTTCAAATACATAAAACGACATAAAACCACTGTTACCTCTCCTTTTAGAGTGTCCCTGTGGGGGATACATTCTGGGTTAGTTCTCTACACGTTTCGCAGAAATATCTGCTTCCTCAGAAGAGAAGAGAGAGAATCTACAACCATAAAGAAGATTACATTGTTACCATCAGTCAAGTTATTACTGTATCGGCAGAAAAGAAAACAAAATTGGTGTTTTTCACCGTCTGTTCTTTTTTTCTTGGTTTAATAGGGATGCAGCCTATGTAAAATATAACATATGTATAGGCGGAAATCCTTTTTGAATATTATTAAAGCTGGAAAAGGATTTGTATTTCTATCCATCCGGTGCTGAGGTTTACAAAGCCCCAGCATACACAACCCTGTCTTGCAGAGAAGGAGACCGTTCTTTTTCTTTGCTGCAATAAACCTACAGCTTCCTACCCTTAGTTTGTAACTAGACAGTAAAAGGAGAAGAAGCCCACTAACCAGCTCACTTCTCTGATAATTTAATCCTCCAATCAGAAGGCTTCTTGCACTACAGCACGCTAGAATATATGGTTAGAGAATATGGGTTTGCTACAAGAGATAGTCAAAGGCTACAATAGACGGTCAAAGATGATGGACATTTTTACAACATATGGTCAGAGATTATAAAATCTGAGTTGTTAATGCTCTTCAAGACTGGAGAAGATAGACTATCATGGGTCAACCAGAGCAATCCAGCCAAACTCTAGATTTACTGGATCACCCAGGTTCTCCCCTGATAGCCTTTCTTCTCCGGTCTCGGGGAGCTTTAATAAATCAGGATCTAAGAGTCTACTCATAAGAGATAGTCAGATTAATGGGCTTGCTACAAGGTAGCCAAAGGCTATGAGCATGCAATGAAAGATGGTCAGGGACTATGAGCGTTTTAAAGGAGATTGTTAGAGAATATGAGCAGTCTACAAGAGATGATTGAAGCCTATGAGCATGTAAAAGAAGAAAATGGATATGTTAGTATGAAAGAGCCAAATAACTAGTAGAAACCAGTGAAATAACTATTGTTCAGCTTTTGTATATCACATGTCACACACCATTGTTTGTACAATAAGTCACCATCATTATCAGATTCCAATGAGCAAAAAAATAATCCAAGAAGCTCCATCGGGAAGTAGCATAGTCCTCCTGACCACGCACTGTGACAGAGGTGTGCAAATGTACAACTTTTTTAATGAAAATTACAAAATATAGTTGGATTCAGGCCAATGTAGTAGTTTGGTACCACTAGCATGAAGGAGGACAGGAGGACCACATGGCCAACGTACTGTAGTCCTGCTGATCTGCAGTACGTACAAGGCATAGGCAGGAAAAGGTGGGCTGTTTTTATGGATGTTTTATTTCATCTTATTCTGTAATATGAATCTTTTAGTAGTTTTACAAGACAGTATGGATACATTCTTAAAGTCACAATCTTCTAAAGTGCTCAATTTTCCAAAACAGCTCTGACTTTTGACCTGCAGTTCTTTATCTCCAGTCTGGTGGCTTTCTCTATTCTGATTTGATGGTTGTAATGATAGGTCTATAATATGGTTAAAAGTGTCTACAGAAAAGTTTAAATCCTCCTTAAGGTTGCTGAATTACACATTTCTGTGCACACTGCCCACATTATATGTGTGTGTTCTCCAACTTAGACTTGATCCCCTCAACTTCTCCTGGATAGTATGTAATATTAAAGTAAATGCTTCTCGCTTTCAGATTTCCTGGGGTTTTCATTAAGATGTTTGAAGGTATACAGGGTTTTTTTGAACTTGTTTAACAAATGTCCTGGATAACATGCAGTGGAATGGAGCTTCTCGTGGCTTGGCTAAGTCAGAAACAGAATTATAATAAACATAGATCAATTGCACACTGCTGGTTTCTTGCATTCCTTGCTGGGTTCTTTATGACATATGCTGTTTTTTAAATAATTAGCATGTAACATACTGTTAATAGCTTCCCAATAATGTTGGCAGTATGACTTCCGAGCTGTTGACAGGGTAATGTTATATTTTATATAACACAAGTGTGATGTTTATTTCAGGTGTCTATAAGGTGATATGAATAATGAACCAAAACCTATGTATGTGTTCCAATAGAAGTCACACATTGTAGAGCAGCCCAGCAATAGGAGCACCAGGAATATTTTACACACCCACTGGCTTCCTTTAAACTTCAGCCCATCCAAGGTAGCTTGTAACATTATATTGAGTTGGGAAGCTCTAAAGTTTATCTCTTTACAGCTCGGGCAAAGTCTGTGCATGGTGGCCCAATGACCATTAATGGGTTGGACAAGCTTTCAATGCATAATAATTTTGGCTATAAATGTCAGTGTGCCAAGAAGCCCCATGTTTGGCATGTTGCCTTCTGAACAGTTATGCTAATTTTGTTTTAAAAGCTACCTTTTTACACTCATAAATTCATCCTTGATCTCTAATTAGGTGACTTTGCATAGGCAGATTGTGCCATCAGTCTGCTGCAGGCAGGCAAAAGAACCAGAACCCCTCCAGTGACCAAATGACACAATGTGACTTTGAGTAAGTCACAAGATAAGACACTGATATTTTAAGGACTATATATAAAGAAATAAATACATATATTATTATTAACATAAAACACTGATATAAAACTTAATGCCGCTAATGCCAGCTATTAACATCAATTTGTTGCTAGGAATTTAATCGCTAGAATTGCTGGTTATAATACAATAGAATAGTGATTTGTAGCTAAGCCCATGGAAGTGAATAAAGAGCAATTGTCAGCAGCCATCCTGTTGCCGACACAAAACAATGTTAACATTCAATTGCTGAGCGGCTGGGCTGCTAATAGAAGATAACTATGAATTTTGTAGTGAGAAATCACTAAATAGAAAAAGTAGATTAAAAAAGAAGGTTGCTGCAAATAAATTGTCCATGGCCCTTACTGTACACCAAAAAGAGGAACATATTCAACTTCAAACTTTTGCCTATACTTTCAAGTTTTTGCTCAGCTGTGGTTGGTATTGGTATTTAGTAACTATTTTGCAATATGTACTGCTTGATGAAAGTCTGGGTCCTCCTAAAAAAAACTTAAGCTCATATCTGTTCTTGAACAGTATATAGCTTTAGTTAATAAAAAGAATAATTTGCTAGAATGGTCCTTTTGGAACAGTACATTCTCTCCTTACTAAGCATACATTATTCTTGCCATACTGAATAAATATCTGCCACCACAAGTTGATATTTTAGATAGTAATTGGTACAGATTAATATGCAGCTCTTTTCATGGACTCAAAGGCAAAGCTGCTCTGCAATTGAATCTGGTATCAATTTGCTGGATTCCAGATGGAAGGCTTGGTATTGGTATTTAGGTGCTAGTGTGCCATATCCACTGCTTGGACCTCTGGCATAAAATATTTTTTTTTTTACAAAAGTACTGAACAATTGTGGGCCCTCCAAAAAATATAAGCTCGTATCTTTTCTGGAACAGTATATGGTTCCATTTAATAAAAAGAATAATACCACCCTAAGTTGGTATTTTAGATGGTAACAAACTAATATTCAGCTCCATGGACTTATGGTCAACGTTCTTCGGCAATTCACTCGGAGCTAGATTCAAGCTGCACGGCTTGTCCATAAAGATGTGTATGAAATCTTTTGCTAGCCCAAACATCTAAAGCTTTTGTATGAGGTTTGGGGTATTGTCTTGTTAGTTCATTACATCAATATAGTTTTAAAGCACCCCACTTATATGGAACTGTGTTATAAGGTATTTGCACAGCATGCAATTGTCTTTTATTGGGACGATAAAGTGGACCCTTCCACTTTATAAATTATGTTTATAATTATGTTTATAATTTTGCTTAAAAGTGTCCTCTATTCCTGTCTTAAAAAATGGAAGGCATGTAATTGTCACTGGGGTTCACTAACAGTTGACCTAGCTGGAATACATTTTGAGCATTAATTCACAAACCCAGGAAAACAGAAAACATTTGTAGGGATTTTGGCATAAGTAGTGGCTTTGATTTTACTCTCTTTTGGACTGATTCCTCTAACCGGGCATTGCTCATGAAAATAACTTTGTTAAATTGAAATTTGTACTTTTTCCTATATCTTTTTAGTTTTTGTGGCATTCTAGTAGACATTGGTCTGATTTATTAATGTGAGCAGATGGACTATCATGGAAGAACCTGGGTAATCCACCAAACCTAAAATGGATCTGGTTCAGGAATGAAAACATTTGCCACCTAATGTTTTATTAGGATATTCATTCTAGGTTTGCTGGATCACCCAGGTTCTTCCATCTACCTTCTCCAGTCCTGGAGAGCTATATCAAATCTGGAGAGTTCTCTGACATGTTTTCATGTAATATCATTATCTAAAATACAATGAGTGCCCTCACAGCAAGGCAATACTTGTCGAATCACACATTTATAAACCTCAGGGACAGATGATGTAGTAAGCATCAGTCATTTGTACAGAACAAAAATTTTATGGCTGACAAATGTATTTATGACTCTTGACTCAATCTGATGACAGCCTGATTTCAAGTCCAGTTTACCGAAAACAGTTTCATTTATCTCATGTTGGAAGTCCTTAATAATGATAATTGGATGTCTTGCTCCAGACCCTTTTGGTTTGTCAAAGACATCCAGAGACTGGGTGCCACCATTGGTTTGTTTCCAAAATCCAGAAAGCTTTTGCCCAAGATTTTTATTCAAACTTTGATAAACTCAAAGGATTGGCTGTGCAATGGGTTGAACACTGAAAACAGTCGTTGAGAATTTCTAAAAAAAAACCTTTTTCATTCCAAGGAAAACACTCTTTACTTTCCTGCTTAAAGCAAATGCTAGAATGCAGCAGTATATTGATCTGCACTTGGTCCTGAGTACACCTAATTCTGTAGGTTTATTATGGCCAAGTAAAGAGGTTCCTTCCCCAACAACAACACATTTAAGTCCACAGGGGAGAATTATGACCTTTTCTTTGAACAAATATAAAAAAAAAAAATCATTCAAAGGTCAACTTTTCTTTTATTTTACTTGTAGTGAAGCTGTCCTTTGCTGCTTTCATCCTCAGTTTAACTCACATAGTCCAAAACCTACCTTCAGCACAGTTCTATGGATATTCACTGTGCAGCCCTTCCCATTATTGTACAGTCTTTGCACAAATATTGCCTACTGCACATTCTCCATATATCCTATATAGCTATGGCTGGAGCTTTATTTATGGTAACCCTCAATATTGGAATGGATAGAACCAGCAATACACATGCAATAGGCACCAGATGCTCATAGAATTTGTTTGCATGCTCTGCTCACAATCTAAAATATACATTATCATCTCTCCTATAGTTTGGAATTAAAAAATTGAATTATGTTTTCTGGAATGCAGATCTTGGTTTGTAATAAAGAAATTATTGTCTTTTTATAGGATGACATATCTTTGTCTAAGAACTAGGTGACATCTCTTTCCATGGAGGCTTGTTAAAACCAATGGAACAGACCTTGACTAATCAGTTCATACATTGAGGGTCATTCATTAGCTCTCCAAGTCTGGAGAAGATACACTTTCACCAGTGAAGCTGGGTGATCCAGCAAACCTAAAATGGATCTGGTCAAGAATTGAAAATATTTGCTTACAAATAGCAAATGACTTTTAGGAAATCCATTCTTGGTTTGCTAGATCATCCAACTTAATTGGTGAGAGTGTATGTTCTCCAGCCTTGGAGAGCTTTCATTAATCAGGCCCTGTGAGTGTATCTTAGTATAGTGGTGGTATATGAGAATCTGAATAAATGATTACAGCTCCAATGATGCTTAATTTTAATGCATTGTATGTTGGTGAACATCATAAGTTGGGGTATCTTTACACACAGAAAACAGAATCACTGTGCATTGTGGAATAATACTAAGTATTTCTATACACTGATATTGAACACTGTACACTGTAAAATGCTAGCAAGAATCTCTATACACTCTTAGTTATCACTGTGCATTGTATAATAATGGCAAGCATCTCTATACACTGATAATGAACACTGTGTACTATATTATGATACTAAATATCCTACATTGTCTTGTGAACATTGCATACCTATGCTTGTATAGTTCTTCGCACTAATAATGGTCACTCTGCACTGAATAATAATGTTGGGTATTTCTCCGTATATAAATAATGAACCTGCTGCACTGTATAATAAGCCTTCACCTCTCTGTAAACTGTTGATGCGTCTCTGAATGCTGCCGCTGAACAAGTTAACCTGTAAAAAGTCTGAATATCGGAGAAAGTGTATTAGGCCCCCCTGTGTGGTGACACCGCTTCCTCCCTGTCCACAGCAAGGGGTATATTGATGCGGTGGGGGGGTAGATCAGAGCTGGCAGTAATTACAAACTGTGCTAATCGTTATTCGCTCTGCACAGATTAGACTGACATAGATCCATCAGTATTAAATCACACAAGAGCACAAAGGGACGGGTTCACTAAGTAGTGTTCACCTTTGCAGCAGTTTGTATATACTGTATGTATGTATAGGGATAAGAATAATTTCTGAAATTTCTGTTCTCATCAGCCATTGTGATCTTGGCCAGTCATTGGTCAACTCTTGACCGTAACCTGTTTGTATGAAGCCATGCATGTTGGATGGAACCATACCAACATCCCGCGTAATTCAGCAGGACGTAGGCCTCTTTTACCTGTGCCGACTTGTGGGAGGGCGGATTTTTATTAGATTGTTTCCTGAGCTAAATTTATCTGCAGTGATTGTGAGCTCTCCAGAGACACAAGGGGCTAGAGACAGAAAGAAGAGAGACAATGCAAGTAGAAAGAGTGAGGACACAAAGATAGAGCTCCACAAATAACAATCACACCACTTTGTTTCTTGCCCGCCATAACTATGTTATCCATTGTAAAAATTCTTTTTGCTGACACATAGAATATAATGTTTTAATATGTACAGGGTATAAAATGCAGAGAAGTGCAAGAATTCCAAAATTCCGAATGATCCTACCGGACAAGTGTTGGAGATAGGCAAGAAACAATAGATAGATAGATAGATAGATAGATAGATAGATAGATAGATAGATAGATAGATAGATAGATAATACTTATTAAAGCTTGCATGTCATTTTACTATGAATTGGTTCCCCCAGGGCAGGTCCCCCCTTGGATAAGACACATTCATTGGTCCCCTCCTCTCCAGTGTCACAGCTGCTTCTCAGTTTGAGCTGTCTGTGGTACTGAAACATTTACTGGAAGAGTAGGGGAGGGGGAGCACCGGGAGGGGGAGCGCTGGGAGGGGGAGCACCGGGAGGGGGAGCAGCACAGAGAAGGCATGGAGGGAGAAGAGGGGAGCCGTGTGTTTGGAGAAGGAGGAGAGGAGGCAGGGAAGCAGAGAGGAATGATTTCTACAAACATTCCATTATACTGTACATGTGTAACAATATTACAGAGTGCTGGGCTCACTACATTATCTTCATTATAGTAACATGAAGCAGAGGGTGGCAGTGGCATTGCAGTGCCGGGGCTGTGTGATAAAGGAGGTTCCAATAGAGAAAGATGGAGATATACTGTTAGAGGCTGCGCTATGTATGTTATCCTCACAGTATAGAATAAACATCGCATATGGATTTTGTACAACAAAATCTGCAAAACATCCATTATGAATTCATGAACAAAAATGTAAAGTAGAGGTAAAAACTGCATGCAAAATAATCTGTAGAATCAAATTTATATTAAAATATCAAGATGTCCAATAAACATCTAGTTGTTGAGCTTGTACCACCCTTTCTTACCTCCCCAGTCACCCTATTGATCTCCAATGTGGTAGGAGGCTCCATTGACCTATGAGGGCAGAGGACAGATATATCTTTAATTGTAAAGGAAAAATTGTGGCTATAAATAATGTATATTATTTAAAATAATATATGAAAACGTTTTCAGGCCTTAAGGAATTCCTTGGGTCAAACGAGAAAAAAGTCTCGGACATTTATATCTAGTGGAAATTGCCCCATACAGTGATGGCTAGAATACCACATTTAGAGACAACTAAAACTATCATTAGATTCATGCAGGAGGCTCTAGTAAGTGGTGCTGGCCCCATAACTATGCAGTCATCATTAAATTGGACAGCCACAAATCAAGGAAACTTTAGCAACCAGTGGAGGAAACATGGGGTTCCACAGAGCTCTGGTTAAGAATGGATGATGTAGAGCGTAGAGTGCTTGTTCTGAATATATTACATACCCTTATACCCTCTAAATAAAATCTGTCACTTTGCCCATTCTTCTATTCATAATCTATTAGAAGCCCACCCTGAACAACCTATGCTATCCTTCCTCAAGCTTTTCTGCATCTCCTTTTCTATGTCAGAGCCATAGTAATACCTGGCAATTCTGAGCATGAGGGAATATCACACACTATATTTGGTTTTATGTAAATAATTTTTATTGGAATTTTGTTGAATAAATTATTAAATTGCTATTAATGTTGAACTTTGTACAAAGAATACCGTGAAAGTCCCAGGGTGATTGACCCACGTTACTAAAAAGAAAATATCCGTATGTTATTATTAGGGATGTGGCATATGTTAAATCTTGTTAACAGTAATGAGGAATTACTATAATAACTACTATATTCATTCCTTATTGAACAATGTGACGTAAAGATGAAGGTGATATTACCAATCTCGCGAAGGCTCCAACATTACACCCCACGTAGGCTTCACAACACACAGTTTGACTCAAGATAAAACAGAATGATGAGAGATCAAGGTGAATATGAGTGTAATGGATTGGAAAGAAGGCTAAAAAGACTGAGCGAGCAAATCTCACAATATGAAATATTTGTGGGAATCATTTATGTGTATTTAGGTTCAAGATCACAAAGAGGGCATATGGTTTTACTCATAATCTGAACAATAAATTCCATGTCTTGGAATAAAGATTGAATTGTAACATATATTGCAACATATATGAACTTTTAACTGCAATCAGAAATATCCAATATTACTCCTCTGTGTGAAATACCATGGCAAAAGTTGAGTTAGTGGTATGTGACTGCAATTCTTTACAGTGCTTAAATGAAGGTTCAAAATCAGGATAAGACTATTGTGGTCAATAAATTTTTGGTAAATTTTGGCCCTTTTCCAAACTGCTGTTATTCTTCATGGCATAGATTCAACATTATCCTGGAAACATTCCCCGGGATTTTGAACCATATTACCCTGATAGCATATATACTGTCATAATTGGCTGCACATTCGTGATGGGACTCTTCTATTCCACTACATCCCCAAGGTGCTCCATTGGAGTGAGATCTGATGATTGTTGAGGCCATTTGAGTACAGTGAACACATTCATGTTCAAGAAACCAATTTGAAATGATTTGAGCTTGGTTTCATGGCTTGTTATCTTGCTGGAAATAGCTGTTCAAAGTCACTTAACCCACCCTTCTTCCTCATCCTGATGCTTGGTTTCAACTTCAGTAGGTCATTTTGACATTGTCTACACATGGAGTTGCTGCCATGTTTTTGGCTAATTGGAGTTTTGCCTTAAAAAGGACTGGAGCAGACCTAATAAAAGTGGCTGGTGAGTGTGTAAAACAGGGGAAGCCAAGGTTTAGTCATTGCTAATTAAATGTTTGGCAACCATTAACTCTAATGATAAGGTGGACTAATTAGTGTGGAGTGAGCAGACAAGAGTTAAGTTAAACTGGCCATGCTGCAAATTTTACTTTCTACCCTAGGATATCAATAGCATATTGTATCTTGGGGGCCGGGGGTCACATTAGGACAGGTCTACAGAACACCTTTTCCTCTTCTTTTCAACATAGGGGGGAGATATTCTGTAGATATGCTCTGTAGATAGAGTGCACAGGGCATCATTGGATTTCTGGAAAATAAAACAGATTGCATTTATCGAACATGATCCACAGGATCCACATGATCCCACAGCCATGCCTACCAAACACTTTCTCGTCTCGTCTCATTCATTTCAATTACATTGAGAAGGCGTTATGGCTACTAATCATTTTTTGAGCAGTGGACTGCTAAGAAATCGCTTTCTTAACCCGTTCAATGTGAAGAACCCTAACATAGAAGAACACAAGTGTTATTCCACCCATAGCATAGCTATAGTTGACCAAGGAGTCATTTAAATTTAGCCCTGTGTAGAAGACTTGCTGATATTTCATTATTATTTCATGTCTTTTATTTTTAGGTAAGCCGTGTATGGAGTACATCATGTAATGATGTTGTGTAATACCACCAGCTATAGGATAACAGCATAATGAGCTGCAGCAAAGATCTTTATTTGTAGTATATAGATGAAGTGTTGCTGGTGTGGGGTCAGTTTCTGCAGTGAGAGACCTGCATGCGTGGGCAGACTGGGAGCACTGGAGATAATGGCTGACAGGGCTGCAGTAGGAAAAAAAAATCATACAGAAAAGTGAGACAAGGTTTCATCTCTTAGTTTAGGAAGAAAAGAGTGGAAGATTAGGCAGCAAGTTTAAAGAAACACTTTATTACCCACAAAGAAAATGTCACAAAATGTGTCAGCAAAGGTACATAATTCTAAAAAACATTTATGTGTTCTTGTTCTTGTCTCATTTTTTTTTTAGGGATTGTTACACCTCACCATGCTAACACGTATTGTTACAAATATAAGGCTGGTTCTTCCAATTAGATATGGGGCACACTGGTGACCCTAAAACCCAACTCCAGACTTTGTGTTACCCTCCTAAGAGGCGTTAACAGCTATATGGCAACTTTTTTTGTATAGTTCACTTTTTATGTCTTTTGGTTGGTCACATGATATTCTGGGTCTTCTAAGGTCTTCTGGTGGTGGGCACGCTCAGAAGAGGGCAATCTTTTGCAAAGGAGACATTGGGTGATGTTCAAAACAGAAGACAGAGGACATCCTATAGTAAAGATGAAATACTGCAGAGGACGGCTCAAGACTGAAATTATTTTAGCCAGAGCTAGTTTACTATTTTTTGTCCCAGGGGAGAATAGAAAAATTAGCCCAGAATTTGGCCCTTACAGAACTTTTCTGGAGGTCCCAACTCCATTCTACTCCCACTGTATTTGGAGAAGTTTTACACACCATTTCTCTCTAAATTCGAATTGTAATCTATTAGCCATTTATTTACTTTAGTTCCAAGCACTGTCCTACAAAGTTTTTCATAGTTCATTAGTCTTCTACTGGGTTGAAGAGCCCAGTGTCAGGTTAGTGATCACGGCACAATAAACTAATAATGCTGCAGATAACAGTGGTTATAAAAAAATATATGCAGGGATGTGAAACTGAGCTTTACCATGAAACAAATAACGGTCAACACATTGAGTAAATTTGACCTCCGATGTATGGTTACAATCCAACCAATAAGGAACCCATTTTAACTGGTTTTTTCATAAACATGAACATGTTGTAACATTATAATGCTTAATTAAAAAAATAAGGATTGGATCTTAAAAAATGTTCAATCCCTGGCACTGGTTATCTAAAGTCAATGTGCAATTACCCCAAGAATAATGATTATATATGTATGTTTTTTCTCCGCCCCTTTGGTCATGGGTAGAGCTATTGATTGTTTCCAGTGTTGAGTAATACATGCTCTCAGTTTACTAATAATGCAACCTTTAATAGAAAAGGTCATTGGTCTTAGCTCAGTTCAAAGTAAAAACAACCATCAAAAATACAAAACAGCTAATGGCAATAGCTACAATATTTCAGCCACATAAAACAACTCTTAGGCTGTGTATGCAAGAAAAAAAAGTTTTCCCTGAGACGAACAGTCTGGCTCGTCTTGGGAAAAATTCTGACGTGTACAGCAGTCTCCCAACATTGTTCATTGATCCATCTTGGTTAATCAATGAATGGCAGATCAGGAGAGACCACTGTGCATTTTAATAGAGAAAAGCACAACAGGGTGCCGCTCAATTATCCTCCCCCCATCCCCTTTCCATTGAACAGAGCAGAGTTGTGTGTACAGTGCTCATTCATTCATCTGTCAATGAAAACGATCAGCGACAATTATCCTACGTGTGTACATAGCCTAAAGAGTCTTCTTATTCAATACACACTATTGGTCACCCTGACAGCTATTTATATGATAAATATCCTATTCTCCAGCAATTCCAATATTCCATAAGCAGAGTCCGGACAATGGACTCGTCATCTAACTCTCCAATGACCAATGTCTCCCCTTTGGGTTCTCACCTACAGCCCTTTTCTATGAGAAAATTATCCAGCCTTTGACACCACTTTATAAATGAATTGGCATAAAAGTCCTTATTCAAGTGAATTCATGTGAAGAGTACTTCAACGGTTCCATGGTTGGACTCTCACATATATTAGAATTGATGTTTTATTTGTTGGTCCAATACTTTCATTTAACAACAATGCCCAGGTCACCAATTGGACTTTTCTTGTAATTCAAATGCATGGTGTAGCAAATAGATTCTAAATTAGAAATAAAATAAAATAAAAGCATGGTTAGTTAAAAAGAAGCAAAGTAACAATATTCCTGTTGTTATGCCTATCTTTCTGTCCAGGATGAGATATCTAGCTAGGCTTTGCTAGCTTTTGTCTACTAACTAACCAGTAAAGTTTTTTTTTTTTGCCTAAGTGGTCTTCCATATGTAATACAATATGGCATCATATGCACTTATGAATAACATTAACCTATATCATCACATCACCCTTTCAGATATTAATAGGAAATAGCACCTCCTCGGAAAGAAAAATTACCACCACTTTGCGCTGATAGAACACCATACAAATGCTGTAGAGAGTTTCACAGATTCTCAAATCCTGACAACAACTAGAATAAGAATGACACTAATAACTCTCCCATTTACTTTCTCTTTACCATATAATATTCCTTTTGTTACTTGCTGAAGACTTTAAAAGCACCCACTGCATTTTCTGCAAGATTACAAAGTTCATATTTAGGAACTGAACATATATCATTGAAAGAACGGTCCAATAAAAGGAATAACATTCCATTGGTATATTGTCTCTTGGCTTTTCTGATTCTGACACTTGATCAATGGTGACACATGGATTCATACATATGGATTTTCTGACACACCATCCTGGGGAAAGGTGAGGAGTCATTTATCTTAGCGCTACAAGTTCCTATAACAGATGTGAAAAGACTCGCTTTTAGTAAAATTCACTAAAATACATTTTTTATAGTAAATCATTTAGTATCCTGTATTGGGTGATATAAGTACAGAATGCATTGCATATAATATGAATATTTGCAGAGATATAAGAGTAGAATGCAACATATAGGGTTCAGACATTCCCTCAAATAGTCCTTGGTGGAGAATCTTCAATGTTCATGTGTTTCAATGGCAGTAATTGATTGTCATCAAAGGGAATGTCAGATTCCTTGCTTTATAAATAGAGCCCATGGAAAATGAATTTTCTGTATTGACTGATATAAATGCAGAGTGTGGTGTCTATAGTAAAAATATAAGCAATTAAAGCACTGTATATAATATATAACTCTCTATTAAGAAAATGTGTTATACCCTGTGCATTTTGTATCTGTATTACTATTATTATAAGTAATATTACTAATATTCATAAGTGCTGAGTGTGGTGTCTACGGTATAAATATCCCGTATTGAGTGATATAAGCACAGAATGCTATATAATGTATATAATATGAATATTACATATTGAGTATATTGACCATATAATGTGAATAATCTGTATTACGTGATATAAGCACAGAATGCAAAATATTTAATGTGAATGATCTGTATTGAGTGATATAGGAGCAAAATGCAATGTATATATTATGAATATTCCATATTAACTGCTATATAATGTGAATAATATGAATATTCCATACTGAGTATATTAACCATATAATGTGAATATTCTGTATTGATTGATAAAGAAGCAGAATGCAATGCATATAATATTGATTAGTGATATTATCACAGATTGTGCTGTGTATAGTTAACAATATTCAATATTAAGTGATATAAGTACAGGATGCAATGTAAATAATGTGAATATTCGTTATTGACTGATACGGAGGCAGAGTGCAGTGTGGATAGCATAAATATTCTGTATTTAGTGATTCAAGACCAGAAAGTAATGTATTTACTGTGAATATTTTGTATTGAGTGATTGAGTACATTGTCATATATATATATATTATATACTGTAAATATTCTGTATTGAAGGATATAGGAGTATAGTGCAATGCATTGCATGTATATAAAATGGAAGGATTGCAGAATACAGCATGTAGCACACGTGAAGAAGACAATACGCATATAGAATGTGCAAAGTGTTTTAGTGCTGTGCTTGGAGTGTGCTTGATACTCATAATAGCTGAGATTTGCAACCAAATGTGGAAGAGGGATGAGGAAAGGTGTGTGTGAGAGAGAGAGCGTGCCAGGATTAATAAAGAAGAGGGGGAGGGAAGGTATGAACATACAGGAAATGTAGAGAATGTGAGTGATATTAGAGGAGGAGAAAGAAATGGACAGACTGGGAATATAAAGGAGACAATGACGTAAGACGATAGATAGATAGATAGATAGATAGATAGATAGATATGGTTTTTTGAACAATTAAACATAAAACAGAGCCTGTACTGAATAGCTCAGAACATTCACAATCACAACAGAAAATATCACAAAGCATACAGGCAAGAAGCATTACACAATGGTCAGAGAATATATAACTCATACAAGGTTCAATATACAAAGCTTTAATACAGGGTTATGGGTTAAGTTTAGAGATCTTTATTTCAAATACAACATCAAGTGGCTGTAATTTCTAAACCTTATTGAACTCACTTGTGTTACTTTTGTACAAAATAAGGATTTTTATCCTGGAGTGTTGACTTTGTGAATTCTTTGATCTCTGGTGAGTCTTTGGTACAGAATGTACAGAGCACTCTCAGCATTCACAGATTATCAATCATATCCCAATGCCAATCACAATGCACACAGTATACACAACCCAAAAAAATACAATATATGCAGAATACACTGTCTAAAATGTACAATGCACATATCATACCCAACCCACAATGTGCAATGTATACAGTCAATTTACCATTCAAAATATACACTAAAAACAGCATACACAACGCAAAATTTACACTGCACAAAACATACAATGTACACATTCCCATTTCCATTGTTGCAGGACCAAATCTGTGTGAACAGATGGATTTATCGGTAAAGCAATATTCCCCATGAGATAGATTACCCCTCATTTCCTGTCCAGGTGGCAAGTGTTAGACACAGCATGAACAGAAATCTCCTCTATAGAGACACAGACGGAAAGTACAACATGACAAAAGTCGGGAAACTAACGTGCATTTACTAAAGCGAACTATGCCACAGTCAATGGAGCTATACAATAGAATGCTCAACTGCAAAGATCTAAATGACTAACTGAGCAGAATATGAAACCTTTGTGTGTACATTCCTGAGAAATTACTCTTTCTGGTGGGCTATTGTAGTTTGGGATGTAAGCCCCTCTTGTCCTTTTCTCAACGATTTTATATCTGAGATAGGGAGTTGTATAAAATAAATGTGTGGTTTAACTGATAAAAGTGTCTGTGTTGCTCTAGACCAACTTTTCTCAACCTTTTTACCCCTGAGGAACCCTTGAAATAATATTCAGGCTTTGCTAAAATTAATTTATCAGGGGTACAAAGGTCATTGGTCTCATCCTTCTCACTCTGCCAAGTGGGGATGGACCCGGAATTATGCAGACACTGGCATCAATGGGAGGTCAATCAGTCAAAGCTCAAGGAACCCCCAACAACCTCCGGAGGAACCCTAGGATTTCATGGAATGATAATGAGAATGGCAGCTGTAGACCATGTGCCCAAACTTTAAAGTACTGAAAAAAAGGATGAAAAAAAATATATCTAACTTACATATATTATACCTTGATTGGGAAAATCTTCACAACAGTCCCTCCATAACACTGTTATATTACTTTTTTTATGCTCTGGATCACCAGAACCCAAGCAATTCAATTCCATCTATACTCCATCATGAGTTACATCTGACTGTGAAGTCTATGACTTTGGTTTGACAAGACATTGCGTTTACAGATGACCCCCAAACTTCTTCCACCTCCTCTTCCACCAAACATTCCAATCCAGTATTGTTACCTTTCAGCTTGTGTTTCAGGTTTTCCTTGTCCAATAAATGATCAATAATTATTTTTCTTGTGTTTTTACAGTGCTCCAGTTGGTGCGGTGATGTTACAGTGGAGTGCTCACTCACAGGGCTGTGTTGAGCGGTATGGCGGGGGCCTGGCTGGTTTTGTGGGGTGTCTGTTCAGCCGCCATATTGTTGATGTCTTCTACTCAAGGTGAGATACCCCTGCTCCTGGATTTCTGTTCCTAAATCTTTTTATTTGTCTGTCTTCGTTTGTTTTTCACTCTGCCCAAGGTGTTTTCATATCTGCCCAAGGCTCCCATTGATGTCCACTAAAATACCAAATATCAAGCTTATAATTAGAATAAATGTTGGCACTAGCAATTAATTATGAAATGAAGAGTCCCATGTGAATCATTAGGATAGAGTGCCATTAACATTCTTTCCACAAAATGGCCGCCTGCAGACTGAGAATGAAATGCTTCCCGTCTGACCTTTATTTAATGAGATGGTATTCTGTTAGCCATAGCAAGGAATGAAACCTATTCACCACAGACTGTGAGGCCCCAGACCACTGCTGCAATGGTTTCTGTAACTCAAATACAAGATGAAAGAGACAAAATGTGAGCAAGCAGTAACACACAAATGTCAGCAGTGAGAAGAAAGAGTTGATATCAGATTATTCCCACAAATGCTTTTGTGACCAATATTACACTCCTTTACCACTTCCCATAATTTAATTTACATAAACACGTTGACCTTATTAAAGGATCATATCCAAATGCTTTTGATTTTGTGACATTGGATGCTTCTCTTTTTCTACAAAAGCAGCTCAACGGAGGTTGATGCAGCTTTAAAGGAGAGTAAATCCAGGTCATGAAGAGGTCAACTGCAGGTCAAATGAATTTAGAGACTTCTCAAATGCACTTGGCCATTGACACCGGAGCAAAGTCTGATAACTATAAGTTTTTAGCTAGTGAGACAGTAAACAGAACAAGATAAATATCAGGGAAGGTATATACATTGCAAGTAGGCCGTGCTCACTAAAATTGTTAATTAAAGTCTAAAGCTTAAATATGTACACAAAACTGGCTTCATTAGTGTGTTAGTTGTTTTTTAAATGTCCAATCAAAGGTTTGGAGTGTTAAAAGAACTTAGCCAAAAGGTTCATAGCTTCCCCTCCTGCTGTTTGTTGAGTTTAAAATGGACATATCAGCCATTATATTATAAAAGTTCCAGAATATATATTTACTATATTTTTGGTCCTCTGCTGCAGTGTACCACTTCTGGTCATTGTCAGTTATCTGCAGATGCACCCACAGCCTCACCATATGTTCATTACCATTTAACTTGTACCATAGAGAACACCAAATATTTGTACCAATACCATCACCACTGCCTGCTGGACCCCAATTGCACATCAGTGCCATCACACTGACCAAACAAACCTGCCAAACTTGCACCTGAAGTGTGGGAGGGTGGGAATCTTTCCTTTCTTCATCCAAGCTTCTAGTGCAGTAATTTTCAACCAGAGTTGCTCCAGAAGTTGCTAGGGGTTCTTCAAACTTTGGCTGATTTGGCCATGTTCTAAAGCCTAAATAGTTCCGATGCCAACACCACTTGGTCAAGCCAGCTGTATGACTCCAATGACAAAGATTTTTTTCTAGCCACCACTGTAAGTGGAGGCTTGCCTTCTACTGGCTACCAATTTTAGAGGCTTTTTTCCCATTGATCCCTGAATTGGTTTCAGTAGGGGTTCCCTAAAACCTCAAGATTTTTTTAGAGGTTCCTCAGGTGTTTAAAAATTGAGAAAGGCCGTTCCACTGTCTTGCTCTCCTTGCACACTTGACACGCCTGAGCTCCACCCGTGGCCCCACATTCCCCCAATACACGCACTGCCTTTTTCATATACTAGAACATTTTTCTTTTCCCCTCCCATGGCTCCCCTGTAAATACCATTTTACCAATACCAACAATGATGTTGTCCCTACACCTATTTTTTTTCTCTTTTACCTTCAAACCTATATTTCTTAGTAAAGTATAGTACTGCTTGGGGTGCCCAGATCACAGGACTAAATCAACATAATAACTATTCTTTTGTCAAGTGTAACTGTTAAAGCATATTTATTTTATCTATGTATTTAGTATGTATTGAATGTGGAGCAAAGTGGTGTACAAAGAGCGGGAGCTCAAAAGTTTCTATACTGTTCTTTGGCTTATGAAGTCAACCCTTCTCTTTCTCGTTCTTTTTTGCAACCCCTCCTCTTCTTCCCCTCCATCTTCCCTCTATTCTCAGAAGTTAATCACTCCACAGAAGGCTAATTAACACCTAATTAATTCATGGATCTCTCTAACCTGGGAGTCAGGAACACTCAACATTTACTGGCAGATAAATAAATTGGGATTTTTCTGCCAATTTTTAGTCCTTAATTCCTGTAAAATAACAAAAAAGAAACTTTTTTTTCCTCCTGGGTTGAGAATTATTTTTTATAAGCATCAAGCAAAAAACAGTTACTTGTTATCTAAGGTCATCTAGAGGTCTAGTAGAAAATCCTCAAAGTTGTGGTAATGTAATACAAAACTACATAAGTTACTAACATCGAGGAGAAATTTTACTGAAAGTATAAAAAATCAGAAAGGTGTGAAAAGGTTTCCAATTTTGAAAGGAGTTTACTGAGACTGAGTTGTTGGGGAAAGCAACCTCATGCAAAGATTGTCATTAAAAGAGAAAGTGAGGGAAGGGTCAAAATCCTGACACCAAACCAAAAGTGGTGGGTAAACTATCCAATGGTGTCCCTGGTGACAAGTGTCTTACATAAGGATTCCTTTAACTTTATGAAGGTTTCATCTCATTTACTATTTTGTTTCAATCCTTCCTTACAATATCCATAACTTAAAAAAATTCTATAAACACTCCTATAGCTCATACAGGTTGCAGTTCAATTTTTTTATCAGAGAAAAGGTCCACCTTACAGTAGAGCTAAACCCAAAAAAACAAAAAGCCACTAGGAGGTAGAACTTTTTGGAATTCTCCCCTGTTCCTGGTGGCTTTTTGGCTTTGGCGTACTCTGCATGGCATATGAAGCATGCAGTTTATAGCCCGAAACTATTCTAGGCAGTGCTACGATTAGATCCAGGTGCCTCGGACTTTGTAACATCAGTGGCCACCTGATGACCAAAGAGGACTGCTGTGTAATTTGGAGACTCAGTGCAAACATAGCAACTGTAGTGGTGAGGAAAAGGAAAGGTAAACTTGTGCTATATTGTGCCGATATTGGCAAATGTTCACCTTCACCAACAAGAGCTTGGGTTCACTTTAAAGAAGGGCAGAAAAGTGTGATAAATTGCGAACACTTCCCCTTACTTACCTCCCCCCTTTGTGTGAGTAAACTTTTTCTGTACTTGACAAGAGTAGGTACAAGGTTTAGTGAGATGTACTGTGTATATATATATATATATATATATATATATATATATATATATATAGTTTTTTTCATTAATATTTATTTTGCCTATGTAGTGAAATCTTTGGAAAATCAAGAACAATATGGGGCTTTTTTCTGAAAATCTTACATACAGTAATTATTTTCTGCAGGTGAACCTTGAATCTCCAGATTCAAGTGTTAATGACAATGATCTATTCACCACCAGAGAATGTTTGGTGAAAGTCACATTTACTGCCTTATAAAAGGACCACTGTCACCATAGTATAATGTTATATTTCCTTATGAATGTTAGCATTTTCTTCAGAGTTATATATTGGCTCTGACAGGGTCAGCGTGTAAGGACAGGGCAGCCTGGGACATCTGTCAGTGCGGTTGCCTTCAGTGTTCATATGCTTCCACCCACAACACATATACAAGTGTATTTAATAAAGCAGTACAAAGGCAGTGTCCAGAAATGTATTTTTTTTTCACATAAAAATCAAAAGGTATTAATTATCACAGTGTTGAAGTTCATGAACCAAACTTTTGAAATCATATGTGAAGCAACTAATGGCTACAGAAGTGAAGTTTGGCTAATTTCAACCACTCTTTCAACCGCTAATATTCAGCCATATGGGAGTGGTTGGGAACTATATTGTGCATTGCATTCATGTTGTGGCAGAGTTCCTGGTGTTGGCAAGTAGCTTATGGCCACCCTTAAGCTTCCAGCTGCTTCCATTGAATTTAATGGAGATGTGCTCCAACCATTTGAACGAGGTTGTCTTGTGGTTGCGTTGCGTTATAGAAGATTGGATATGAACCAAAATCCATTGCTGTGCAATGAATTGTACCACAACCATACATAACCTCAACAAATGGTACCTGGGGCGTATATAGGCGCCCTGGAGTGGCTATCGCAAGACTTTTCTTGCAACAAAATCTCCCAAAAAATGTTCATATGAAGTATTTTACCATGTTATTTATTGTAAATTACATAATTATGTGAATTTTTTTTTGGCCCAGTTTCCATTTTAACCGATGACTTTATATTATTAGGCATTCAGTGACAGTGTTATAAGGTGTCCATTTTGCATGGAGCAAGATGGTGCAGGATGGGATTCCAGACAGCCCTAATGGATTTGTTTATAATGCACCCGCTGGGTTTTATATTAAAGGGACTCTCTCTCTTTATTCCTACATTATTCTTTGTAATTGTATCATGTAAATATTAAAATAGGAGAAACGTATTGCCCTGTTCTTGTTAAAAGCCGTTATGTAGTTTGCGTGACACTTACAATACGTCACCCTGTATTTCTGCTCTTTTTTCCCATAATATTCTTAAAGCGCACTTCACTCAGAATACATAGATGGAAACTGACGTATCTGCAAACTATACAGTCACTCTTGTACCCACCCATACCATACAGCAGGAGGGTGACTATACAACTTCTTACATCAGCCGGGGGTTTGAAATGGTGCTATCATCCCTGGTCCTCACAATGGTGCCATAATCCCTTGTTCTCGCAATAGTGCCATCATCCCTTGTCCCCACAATGGTGCCATCATCCCTGGTCCTCACAATGGTGCCATCATCCCTTGTCCTCACAATGGTGCGTCCTCACAATGGTGCCATCATCCCTTGTCCTCACAATGGTGCCATCATCCCTTGTTCTTGCAATAGTGCCGTAATCCCTTGTCCTCATAATGGTGCCATCATCCCTGTACCCTGTTGGTCTTCCAGGATCTCAAAGCTAAAGTATGTTGTGATGAAATCAAGTGTGCAATTAAAAAAATTGTGATTGATGTAGTGTTGCACTATTTTGTAAAATTAAAATGGTTCTATTAGCTATTGATTATTTGCTGGGAGGAGAACTGGGTGAGCTGAGCTTCAGAGTCTCTGATGGCAGAGTGGAGCTAAACCATTGAGTCACTGCTGGGAAGGAGAGGGGGGGGGGGGGCATGGTGAGCTAAGCTGCTGAGTTTCTGATGGGGGAGGGGCTTAACTATTGAGTCACTGCTGGAAAAAGGGGAGGATAGTAAGAAGAGCTGCTGAGTCACTTCTGGTAAGGGGAGGCATGGTGAGCTGAGCTGCTCAGTCACTGCCAAGGGCAGAATGAAATTAGCTGGAAGGAAACAACAGGGAGAACTAAACCCTTTATTCTCTTCTAGGAAGGGGAACCATCGTAAGTTAAGTTGTCACTGCTAAGAGGAAGGAGAACAGTGAGCTGAGCCAAAAATTGATTGTTAGAAGAGCAGAGCATGATAAGCACATCTGCTAAGTCTCTGCTGGGGAGACAAACATAGGTGGGGTGAGCTGAGCTGCTGAGTCCATGCTGGACAGAGAAGCAGCATGAGCTAAATTGGTTCCTACTATGGCTTCAGTGTTTTTTCTGTGAAGTTTGAGAATGAATTGCTCTACATTGTCTGCAGCTATAGAGGTGGGCAAAGATTTGATGTAATGCCTGGTCATAGTCACACTTTACGGGCTGGTTCACATCCAGGCTCACACGATACAGCACCTATATTGCATGTATCCTAGTATGCATTGTAGTTGCAGTGTTTCTATTTATTCTTTTTTTTAGGTAGACCTTCCATACAACTAAAAAGTCTGAAAAGTGCAGCCTCACTGAGGTCAATTTATAGGGGAAGCCACACATCAGTACAGAAGAGGTGGAACTAAACAGGATTTCGGCAATATGCGGTTATTTTAGGGTCATGTTATTAAGGAAGACACAATTTTTTCCAATATATATGTGACAGTGACAAAATGGAATATGCTGCGTGTAGTTTTAGACCTGAGGTTAGGATTAACAAATTTTTTAGCATACTACTAATATACTTTTTATTATGTCTTGATACATACCCCCCTAAAATGAAATAGGGGGGTATCTCATGATTCTGTGTATTCTGTGTAGGTATATATATATTTTTTTTTTTTTCTTACATGCTGCTTCTGAAAATAGCTCTCGCAATGCAAGCCAAGCGTGTAGTTCACACCACAAAATGCAATTATTTTATTTTTCCAGAGGTGCACTTGTACGCCGGGCTTACATGTTGCTTCGGGTTGTACAGTGGAATCTTCTGTGTCACCTCTGTGACCCGCAATAATTTCACTTGTGTACCTGTTATGTTGCCTCATTTCTGTTTCACACGGCACAATGCAGACCCGTGCACATGGGCAGAGGTGGACCAAGCCTTGCCGTGCTTTAGTTCTGAGTGGAGAGAAGAAATTGTAATTTAATGGGTTGAAACAGATGTGAGTAGGCTGTACAAGTGTTACCTCATGCGGTGACTTCTAAGCTTTGTTAAGACCCAAGCAGAAAGGTCTCACGCCAGCCTTTACCCAGAATGCCGTGCTGCTAGCAGGATAGAAGATTTGTCCTCCATCCTAAACAAAACATGCATACGTCGTGAAACATGGGCTACGGTGACTGGGGCCTAATTATGCCTTAATTGGGTTCTGGATTACAGTTCAAGATTGGATCTTTCTAATTCATGTTAGAAATAATGATATTCACTGTCAGCTCCTTATACCGCCACATATTTTCCATTAAATGCACAAAGAAATAGATCGGAGTCATTTATCAGCTGTGACAAGCCGACAAGCTGTGTCGATCGCACCATTTAAAGGTGTATATTTAAAGCCTGATTCCAGAATGTTTTTTAAGTTATAGGAGAAATAAAGTAGAACTATCCTATAATTAAAAAAAAATCCACTTACATTTAATTCAGAGCCTTCAATCCCTCCTGAGCTGTCTTGGATTCTGTCCTGCACTGTCCCGAAATCCTCCTTCATCCCGGCGCGGAGGGAGTGCTGGATGCCGCCATCTTATTCTGTCTTCTTTTTCTTATGGCTATATTACCCAATCTTGCCCTGTGCAGACACAACATCGGGTGCCGTTGCCTGCTATAAATCCCACTGCGTGGGATTGGCACTTTTTTACCCATTGCAGGAAAAAGCCCCTTCCAAATCCTGAAGCCTCCTGAGATATGTGACGTGAGTATCCTAGGAACTTTCATGGTATGCACACCACAAACGTTGTTATGGCCCTTCAGGTAATGAAAAATATGTAATTTGGCCCGCAGAGAAAAAATGTTGGACATCCATTATCTAGCATGTTCTTACCCAGCCTTACAGTCCATGGTCCACCATTTTCATTTGTTGAATTACGGTCCTTTTACTCTTGCAGGCTTGGCATCAAACATACACATTACCTAGAGTGGTCTGATAGGGCAAGGTATAAAAAGCATCCTTATGACCCCTCCTACAAGCCATGTTCTGCCTCCATTGCACAAACAACCACAGAAACAAAGTAATAACACCACTGGGCCTAAAATATAAAAACAGAAAAGTTTTAGTTAAAAATACCATTAGCATATTGATGAAGGAGGAAAGGAGGAACCAGGGAAGGCAAAATATTAGCAGATTAAACTTCAGCTTTAAACAAAGTGTGCTTAGCCATAATCAGTTAAATCACTTTGAATCCTCATTAAACTTGAACAACCAACAGAACAATAAAATCACAACAGACTTTTCTTCCATGCATTAGTTAAACTGTATTACAAAAAGGACTAAGGCAACAGAATAATGCAGGGCGTGAGGCATTGGTTAATTAATTTTATAAACCCCAAGCTGTTTTCATGGGCCCCCCGCCAGTTTAATGGGATCATATATATGGGTCAGCAGACAGAGACAGAGAGTGTTTTGTTTATGGGGTGGGCTAGTGAAATATTCATGCAGGGAGTGGAAGGTGGTGTTAGAGTTCAGTCTAATGCGGTTGTTAAAATTACTCATCGGATGGAGCCAGATAATATAGAAACAATACATCCAGGTACACGGAGTAATCATTTAAATTGTGTAGAAGAGGTACCATGTCATTGCTGGGCACCATCATTTTAAATGGCCGTAAGTTTGTGCCTAAACCAAATCCAATTAGGAAAATATGGCACCCATTTTATTCTGTTTGAAATTACAGGTAGAAGTGTACATGGGAAGGGCAATGTACAAAACAGTGCACGGGTCTCCAACACACTTCTTTTGTCAAGAAGCAAAAAAACTAACTCAACAGTTTTTTTGATATACATTTGCATACATTTGCAAATACATGTGGAAGCCTGTTTCTACTTTTTCACATTTGTGAGTGTGAATGTCACTGCAATCTTTGTAAGCAACAAGCTTTTTACAACTGGTAAAGAGGCAAAGAAAAATGCTAAATGAACAGAGCATGTGGTCTGCACAAAGTGTTATATGATGTTCATATTCATTAAAATATAATATAATTTTTTCTCATATTTTTGAGACCCTGGTTATATATTAGTTCTAACTCAGACATCAATCCCCCAGTCTGTGCCACATGATTTACCTATAGTGGAGGCTTGATTTAATTAGTTACACCTTTCCAGCCCTTGGTTGTCTCCGAAGAACTTAAAGTTACACTGAAGTCAACAGCTAAAATTGCCCTCAAACATTCCTCTCTTCCATCCTGGTGTCCCCTAGTACTTTTTTTATTTACCTTGATCCCATACTGTGTAATTCCACTTCCTCGCCCATGTGATTTCATTATAGAGACTGCAAAAAATCTATTCTCAGGATCAAGGAGGAGTCCACAGACTCTACCAGTCTCTGTGACCAGTCAAATGCAGAGGACATGTTAGTGCAGTGAAGTGAGGGACTACATGGTTTTCATATTTTGCTGGCATGATGTACATTATAGCGTACATGTGTTCCATTATCTCTCCCATTAACTGAAATCAGAGGAACCTTTCTGTGTGTTACCTTTGAAATCTGGGCAAACCTAAAACTTGCTCCATATGTTGCTCCGGTTTCCCAAAAACTTTTTCACCAGCCTTTTTACCAGTCCTTCTCTGCCATTTGTTACAACACAGTAGATGTTCATCAGACAGGAATTTAAATAGACTGAAGCTCAAGTTCAAAAAGTCATGCAGGGCTTTATATAGGTTTCTAGTTTTCTAGGTTTATTTGAATAAGAATCACAGGTTTCTAGTTTTCTAGGTTTATTTGAATAAGGATCACAGGTCAGGGGGCAGACCTTGTGTAGACCTGGGGGTGACTTCTGTGGTACCATTGGGGCAGATCCCCCAGCAGCTCCTGGCGTGTCAGCCAGACAACACAATGCCACTGGTGGTTACAATGACTGTGCAATGCCATGTGTATATGAAGGAGCATACTCCCTCAGGACATGCAGTAGAGGATGTTCAACATGTTAAATGGCCAAGAGGGGAAACCTTTACTGGGAAGAACAATGAGTGTGTGTTAATAAATAAAGAAAACCTAAGCATTATACATTCCCTTACCAGCAGGAGTTGCCTTCACTCCATTGAATTCCTGACAGCAAATATATTAACATGTGGTAAAGAATAGTACTAAAAGCATTTAAATGTTTTTTTAGGATTAGGTGGTTAGATAACAATGACCGTGTAGTTGTCTGTGTCTGTATGGTGAGTTTTAGAATTGTTTGAAAAGATCTTTAAAGAGCCTAAGGACTAACAACTAAGGACTGCACGATGCGTGAACATGATGATGTACGTACAGCACCATTCTGCTCTATGCAGGGGACGATCAACGACACGCCAGATTCTCGCCCGATATCGTCCCTGAGCCGATTAAGCTACATACAAGCTACATACACCATTGGATGTGTGTATGTAGCTTAAGTATGTTTTATTGCAGAGGGGACATCACCTCCCCCTTCTTGGCATTTCCTATTTTTAAAGCAGAATCAAAATCTTGCAATAAAACTGTAGAAGTTAGGATTTTGGGGCCGCACAATACAGCCATCTGGCCTTTGGCTTAAGAACCGGTAAGAAAAAAATCATTACATTTTTGGATATGCCTTAAGTGAGCCCTTTACTTTGCTATGCATTATAAATATTAAGGTACCTTTAAACACTCATGCATCGGTATGGTGTTTTTTTACCCATGCTTTTGTTGGTTACTTTCCATAATCCCAAATACTTTCAAGTTTAATAGCTCTGCAATATGCACATCTATGCCAGCGACATCACAACCTAAATCAGCGAGCCACAACAAAAAAGCCACTCCGGCCCTCTGTTTGCAAAAAAATATCAAATTTATTGAAAAACCATTACCATTATCAGCTTTTGTTGAGGCTTGCTGCAGGAGGCATTGATTGACATTTTTCTCAATGGCTGCACGGCTATCCTTCTATTAGAATGTATTAGACGACGCAGGGCTTTTTGTATCTTGACCTGTGGTAGGGATATTAGACTGTAAACAACTTGGAAAGCAGGGATGGATATTCATGGTCTATGTATTAAACAAATCTCAAGTCTGTAGAAACATGGGAATAAACATAAACAAGCTGCATTTCCTGCTTTGATGGAAGTTCTCCTTTAAATTGAAACAGTTGACTTCTATCAGAGCACAGAAGCGCCCAGCCTCTGATCTATATTAATGTCCGCTAGTAGGTTTTCTTGCTCTTTAACACGGTTAGATTTGATTGGGGAATATATATCGCAGAAGCGACTTTCTAGGTGATCTATCCACATTACATTGATGTATGGCATTCTCATGTGCTGGAGTTTCTTGTAGAAGGTGTTATGCATTATTCATGAATCCATGAGCATGTCTGATGCACCACATCAATGGCCAAAGCATCATTTGCATGGATAGCCAATAGCGTCTGCCAGATGAAGAGATGCAGGTTTCATTTTTTCCGCACAGAGCTCTGTCCTCTGCGAGAATATGATTCAGTTTGATGCCATGCAATACTTTGAGGATCATTGGCTTTTGCCTTCAGCACTTCTCTCATTAAAGCGGTATGACTACAACTCCCAGAAGCCCTTGCTACTGACAGCTCTCAGGGATCACATATCTTGATAAAAAGCAATCAGCGCAGTGACACAAGTTATTGTAGCAGATAGGGATTGACTACCTATGGCACTTTAATCTTGTTACTGTGTGTGTGTACTGAATTTTGGTGCCAAGATGTTGTATTTATGAATTTAGATGTACGTATGTTGTCAATTTCCTGGCGTGTTTAGAACTTTGGGACTTTCTTGGATAAGAAACCATTTTCTATATTTTGGAGAACATTGCCCGAAATAAATTAGATGACATAAAATGTTGTTAAAAAATGATTACTATATAAGCTTTAGGTTTGACAAGGGAAACAACTTTTCCCTGTTCTATATTGCCATTTGTTTTATGTAGCACCAATATGTGATGTGATATTTTATAGAGTGCATAGACCCATCACATCTCTCCTTTGTTCTGAACAATACAAATTTTACCTAGCACACCAGATAGCCAGAGAAAAACTTGACTAAGCTACTTGGACTACTAAACAAATGTTTTGTGTATATCGAAAATACATGTAGAGCCACAATGCCATGACAAGGGAGCTATGAAAATTGTGGTTCCTAAATCAAATCTATCGGTGTTCCCAATGATGAAAACTAAATGCTGGCTTACTGCAGCCCACTTGCTGCTTACTCTTATGTGTTGACCATGCAAACAGAAGCACTATATAGACACTCTCTCTGCAAATGTTGCCATTTAACCTATCAACACGTTTTTGAGTTGGTAAAGGTATCCAGTTGGATGAAGCCCATACAAGCATGTGGATTGCATACAAACACCAAGCTGATAGCCGGATATATACCAAGCATGGAATAACAAGATTGATAATGACCAAGCAGTTTGTATAGGGTGGTTTTCATTGACAAGGAAAGAGTAGACTATGAAGGCAACAGTTTATACCAACTATTCTCAAGTAGGGTTCCATGGAGCCTCAGGGTTCCTCCAGAGGTTGCTCGAAACTGATCTCCAATTTATTGACATCTGCATAGTTTTGGGGCTAACACCACTTGGCAAAACTAGATTCATGATGCCAATTTCATTTTTAGTGGTTTATAAGGATGGTTTTCTAGCCAACACTGTAGGAGTGCTACCAATGTTGGAGGCTTTTTCCTCAATAACCCCCAAATAATTGGATCTAGTAAGGGTTCTCTGAGATTAAGGGTTCCTCAGGGTTAATAAAATTAGGAAAGGCTAATTTACACTCTTTCTAGGCGTACAAATGGAAAAATGGTATGCTATAATAATGATATGGAATAATCTGGGATTACTAGAAATGTGAAACCTTGCACCACTTGAATGATTAGCTCCATTTTTAGACAGATATGGCATCATACATGGCACCATGATATAAAAGTTAAAGGTTTGCCATGATTGACTACATGGTTGGGTAGTTTCTCCAATCTAAGGACCACATGGATAAAACTACACATCATTTGGCAAGTACATTTATTCAGCTATTTGCCTAGAGTTCTGTGTATGACATTACTAAGCAGCAGGTATTCTCCGTTTTTGTCTTTCCTGCTTTTGTAACTTTATGGATGATAGATTTCCAAATACGAGACCCCCATTCTTTGTCTACACTACATAAAAAGCCTAAATCAGGTAGAAAATAAGTAAACTAATTCTGTCGGCACTCTTTTTATTATGCGAGACGTAGTGCGCTGTTGTGTGTTTTTAATCTTTAACTAATTATAAATAAATTGCGCATAGATTTCAAACTTACCTGATTGTGCTGGGAAAGCAAGCGGTGAATCAGTCGCTTTTCAATGTATTCAAAGCCATTCCAGGGTGATTTTGCTCCAATGTGTATGTAATTTGCTCACAGTTTGGATTGTTATATATTTTGAAATCACTAATTTGTTTGTACAATTGATATTTTACAGAGAATATGTAGACTTGACATAAATATATTTTATTTGTTTAAAGAAGAATAGAAGCTTTAAAAAAATTTTAATATGTGTGTAAAAAAATTAGGAACACATTTATCTAAATAAAACTTCTTACATATGTTGTATGCATTGGGGTAGCACCAATAAACCAAGAACATATTCATGATGCCAAGAGCTCATGATGAGGGTAACTGCAAACTAATAGGCGATAACAGAGAAGATTCCCTATATAGATGTAGATGAATTGGCACTTCAAAAATGAAGGAGATGGACCACAGGTCCCAGCTCTGATAGCTCTTGCCCTCGGCCTCAGCCACGATACTAAACCTCTCCAAACATTGCATTCATATTTTTAAGATTATAATTATTGGTGAAAAGAGTACTTGTTTGTCAATTATTTTATGTATATATTTCTAATTTATCCATTTTATCCTATTACTGGGGTCTGTACTTACATCCTTTGTGCCAAATGGTGTCTTCCTTGCCCATCTCAGAAAGTTGCCAGGTATGCCCAGTGATAGAAATAAGGTCCTGGCCTTCTTGAGAAAAAAATGCAAAAGTGCAAATAGTTACATTGTTAGTTGGGTAGAAATAAGACATAAGTCCATCAGGTTTAACCACAAGGAGTAGGAAGGCACTTTTAGATCTATAACACACCTGGCTCACTTCCAGGTTCCTAGAAATGGTAGCTAGCGTTTTTTTTCTATTGGGGCTACCAGCAATAGCAACAATGTGAGTTGGGTTTTGAACCATTCTCTATGCAAAAGGAATATTTACTTTCTGTAAATTGCTACACAAATTCATCATGCCTAATATATAAAGAGCCTTAAGGCAGACTAGTTTCACTCAAAACCTATCAATCATTTTACACCCGAGATTAGGAATATTGTTGAGTTTAGCCATTCTCATCCAGGGGTTTTTCCAAAGGTTGCTAGGAGTTCCTCAGGCTGTGGCTGACTGAATTCAACTTTAATGATGGCTGCATAGTTCTGGTAGAGCCAGCTGCATTTATGATGTTTCTAGTTGTCTTTATTGGTGGTATTCCAACCACCACTATATGTGGCCACCAATTTAGGAGGCTTTATTTTCACTGCCTCTCTATA
Organism: Pyxicephalus adspersus; assembly: GCF_032062135.1. Classification (NCBI taxonomy): domain Eukaryota; kingdom Metazoa; phylum Chordata; class Amphibia; order Anura; family Pyxicephalidae; genus Pyxicephalus; species Pyxicephalus adspersus. Next base: position 16,794,826 of record NC_092859.1, read on the forward strand.
AATTGATTTTAGCAGAGGTTCTAGGGACCTGAAAATTATTTTAAGGTTTCCTAGGGGTTAAAAAGACTGAGAAAGAATAGTTTAGCAGGTAAGAATTTATTAAGATACATGTGGGCATGCAAAGAGATAAAAGGAGTCCTAGTAGAGTCTACAGTGTATGATATAGTTCTATATTTGTCTTTTTTTGGGTATTCAGTTGATATGTAATATTTCAGCTTTATACGCTTTACTTTTTTTTATTATTATTACTGAAGATTGCAGGTTTAGCCGGATTTACAGAAATGCGTCTTCTCTGTTGATTTTGAAAAACACAGAGTTCAGTCAAGGTACAAAAACTTTTAAATCCATGTTTGCCGTCTTTAAAAGTTACTAAGTGTTCTTTGATGCGGGCACGTCTGCTGTTTTCACCTATAATATCCCCTAAAAATATGCACCTAAAAAGCTGTTTTCCATTCTCCTCTCTAGAAGTCTCACTTAAGGTTCAATCCATCGATTTAGAAAACCGCTCTGAAATGTCGGCTTGAAAACACTGCAGGCAATGTTACGTTATCTTGGGTTTGGGAAACCTACAGGAAGTGTTAGGTAGCCAAGTGCCTTGAAACTCAGCTTCCACTGAGCATCCTTCCCTCTGTTTCTGCAAAATTCTCATTTCAAGACTCGGTATATAAATATTGGCTAAGAAAAAAAATCACTTTGCCCCAAACCACAGAATTAATAATTTACAACAAACATGCACTTAGAATGCCTGCCTTTTCACATGCTGGAGAATGGTGTGTATTAGTAGTTAAGTGTAGTAGAAAGGGAAAAATGTTTCCCTTATAGTAGAAAAAAATAGACAAACGCATATTAGTTTACCTAAGGGTTCCTCTTTTAAAATATCACTTGCCAGTATGATGCTAGTGATTGCTTTTGTTGGGTAAATATTTCTCAGCCCTATCATACAGCCAATTTTTTAGAAGAATAGGCATTTATACAACACAGGGTGCATGAAAGGGATAACTTTACTGAATTAAGGATAGAAAAGGGTGTGTATGAAGATAAAGATATCAATGCATCTAGGTATTCACTTTCATACACAAGCAATCAACCCCAAATTCTAAAGTCCAATGGAAGTCAGAGGTTTGTAGCTGGATCAAACAGTCTTTGGTGATTATTTCCAGTGACAGAAAAACGAAGGAGCGATGTACACATACCACTGTTCTGTTCTATGAAGAAGGGGGGATGAGTGAATAGAATCCCACCGTGAACCGCGGTCTTTCCCAATTGGTCATTCATAAATCCACAGTGGATTGGATTTTAAAAAATCCTAATTTTTTAGGTTTTTAATGGATGTGATGGATGGAAAAGTGTGCAGTGTCAGATCTGTGTATTTGTTGGCATGCTGTATTACATACTGGCATCAAGTTTCTTTGGGACTCCAATAGAGATGTTCCCAAGAGAATTCTCAGTTCAGTCCAGCTGCCATGAATGTTAGAGTTCCAAATCCTAGTGGCTTCCTCCTTGGTGTGATCATTGTATAAATGAATAGATAAAATGGGGGAAGTACACCTAAATATATACTGCATAATACACCTATATAATACACCTTTTTATGACTTTGTGGAAAAAGGTGGAGATACAACTGGAGATACTAATAAAACCAATGTCACCAAAAGAATATTAGAGGTTTTTAGTTATTCGACCCATTAATGCCCACCAAAATGTAAAATATTTGTGGTAGGTGTTATTTGACTTCAAAGTAAATGTAAAGTCAAATATGCAATATCATTATTGAGCACCCATGGTCCGTTGTTGTCATCATCGGGAAACCTGTCCCGAAAAACAGAATGTAGCAAAAATGTGGCAGGGAATCAGCAGTACAGAGAAACAACAAGTGGCAGATATAGGTCGATAAGCGACCCCAAGTGTGCTGATTGGACAATAAAGTACATTCAGCAGCCAGACATTATTTGATTTGGCACATTGAATCAGTAAACAACATGGGGGAATAATTGTACTGTTGGTAGATTTCTGTCTGACAACATACAACATATTCACATACAACCATCTTCCATAAAAAAGAACAAGAAAAGTCATGTAAAGCTACTCGATCGCAAAAGCTCTCACTGGTTTCCTATTTTTTAATGGTGCGCTGCAAACAACGTTGCTTTTATGCACCACCTCTGACACTTCTGGAATTGGTGGAAGGCTATGTGTGCCTCTGCTTCCCCTTCCAGGCATGTGCATGGACGATTCATGTGATCCAATCCTATAGTTAGAACTCTTATACTTATGAATGCCTTGGTTCTGACCCATTGTATTGTGCTCAGACATCATACAAGTAGAATGAAATAAATCAATTTTTGGATCAAAATCGTGTTGTGTATGTGGCACTCGTACAGTGTTGTCCATTGTCCACCAAGCAATGATTTATTAAAGCTCTCCAAGACTGCAGAAGATAGACTATCATGGAAGAACCTGGGTGATACAGCAAACCTGAAGTAGATTTCTTATATAGTTTGCTATTATTTGGCAAATGTGTTCAATCTTGGACTAGGTCTGTTTCAGGTTTGCTGGATCACCTGGTGTTGCATGGTTCTCACATGTTAGTCTATCTTCTCTAGTCTTGGAGAGCTTTGATAAATTGGGCCCAATATGTGTGGTCAGCATCTCCCAAACTGCACAAATATGCCTAGCACAGTGGATTGCTAAATCTATCCAGATCCAAAAAAGGAGAAATCTTAGATGGCCCAATATATCCCCATACAGAAAGCTGTACGCTTCTAGAAAGTCACAACAAGAACCCAAATGAACCAATTTATGATTTTGTTTCTTACAACTACACATTTACACATTAACCCTAAAGCATTGCTAATTCTGTGTAGTAGCTGCACTGTCCTTTTTAATATTTTTGTTTGTTTGCAGGTTATAAATATCAAATTTTTCAATAAAGAGCACAAACTGTTTGTCAAACAACTCAAGAATAACAAGTATAGCACGCTAAAGTTTACAGGGACATGGAAGGAAATTGAAATACCATTTGTAGGTACATAATGTGGAGGTTATTATAGAACAATTACAGCCGCGTATTTCCCGCAGTGCACAGTCTCCGTTCTATGGAAGGTTCATAAAGGCTGTAACCTATTCATATCTTAAGCAAAGCCAGCAAGTGTCACCTTACCTACTGTGAGAACTAGAAGTGCAGTTGCCTCTGGGTCCTCTCTGAAGCTTGGACTGCCACCCCCCGGAGTCACATTGTGAGCAATGTGTTTTTAATGTACTTGCAGTGGCTTCTGATGCCCCTTCTCCGAGCAGGGGTCACTGGTTAGATCTTCAAGTACTGGTATAGCATGAAACGGGTCCCTAGACTCTCACAACACAACAGCAAAGTCGTTGGCTCATTTAAATTACACCATTCTGCTGAATTGTCTATCATGGTTGCTGTTTTCTGAATTTGTCAGTTTCCTCTGGTTCTCCAGGTTGGGCAAGGTCACCCGATAGCTGGAAACAATGAGTTAATAAAACAATTGGAAAGGAAAGTCTTTGTTCAGTAAACAATCAGATTGCAAATATTTCCAGTGCAGGTTAGAAGCCAAATGCCTAAAGTAAAGGTGTGAGCATAAAAATATAGAAGCCATTACAGCATTCCAGTTTTTAAGGCTGCGGTCTACAATTTCTATTGTGCTGCCTAAATAACTACTATTAAATTGTTTATGAAGTTGCCATATTCCTATTTTTATTCTCTGATATTTGGATATTGGAGAGATTCTTAAGAATTTACTTTCAGCTGATGATAATGTCTATCAGTACTCCTAATATGTCCATCTGCAACATTCTGTGACCTCACAGGATAGGAAGAAACCATGCAAAAAAGTCTTTTTTAGAGCTAAACAGCGAAATACACAAAATAAATACATATTGGTATATGAGATCTATTTTACATGGATTTGTATTTCCATCCAACCAGTCCTGAATATAAACAGGGAGGCTTAGGGTTTTCTGATCTTTTTCTGCTGCAGCATCACTTACAGATCTCCTCTCCTCCATATGAAAAAAAGGAGAAAAAAAAGCTTTCTCCTAATATTGTGTTTCAGTCTACAAAACGTCATATTTAGGTACTACTAGTGGCAGAAACAGTGATTCCCATGGGACTCCTGTGGATTGGCGCCTTGGCAGCTGCTTGGCAGCATAAACTGGTATACTGGTTTTTAAAGAACCAGAGTTTGAATAATTTACCGTGGGAGGCAGCAGGTAGTACTGGACAATTCACCGCATACATTCATTCTTTATGGACTGCCATTGGTGAGGCACTACATGTATTCTTTCTCTTGTGGTTGTGGGTCATAGCTGTAGAGAAGTGTTAACTTCACTGCAACCTCACTGCCAGTCTGAACTAGTCCTTAGGCCCTTTTTATGCCTGTGGTTGAAAGCCATGTGGTTGGCTGCTGCTGAGGGTCCGAGGTATGGGTCTTCCAAACTTACTGTTCATTTCTGGAACAGAGCCATGATCCGCCACAGTCGCTTCCAAAAAAGGGTTGTAAACAACTCCCGTTCACTTAAATTGGAGCCGATAGGACTACTGCGGTTCACTGCGGGTCTGAAATGGCCCTTAATAATATATTAATGATTACAAAGTTGCATTAATGTACGCCTTTTTTTTTGTTTGCCAGGAGTTAAGATTTTCAGTACACTGTACATGGTACGCAGTACACTGTTTTATATGTATAAGTATTCTCTGTGAGTTCAACTGTAGATTTTGTAAAGTCAGCAAGCCACTTAATTCTCCATACAGTCAGAGTATTGGGAGAATATTTTCACAAAGTGACATTTCGAGCAGAACAGGAGAGTTTATAGAAATCTCATCTAGAAATGATGCTCCTCTGGATCTCTTCATCACACAATGCAGAGTTTGGTAGAAATGTTCATATTTTGGAAAATCTGCGTCACAGCAACCAACAACTATACCAAGGTTATATTAAAGTAATCTAAACAAAGCAAGCACGCTTGAAAGACAAAAACGTTTTCTAATAACGAAAAAATTTTCTAATGCTAAAGACCACTCTCCAACACATGGTAAACCGATTAAACATCTTAAGCTTTGTGTATGAATAGAAAAGTATTGTTATTGATGTACAAAATGAGGATGACATTGACTCACTTTTCTATGTACTACAGTGGCTTAATGTTAATATGATCCATTAAAGGTAACATATTTGCATACCGAGCACCTGGACCAGAACACAATGATGGCATTGGGTGTTCAGCCAACATCCTCGCCACTTTAACCCAATGCATGCCAATCCTGTACTGCTCATGGTTCTCCTTGCTAGGAAGGAAGCTGTACCTGAGGACCTAAAAACTTGTACCTGGGCTCCTAAATACAATGGATGAATGGATAACTACTTGTAATGAGAATTTTCAATCTCCAAAACCAATTCTGCTGGTAACTTTTGTTATGATTGTCTTTGGTTGAACTCTCCTTTTTAAACATGGCTCCTTTAAATTTTCTTTTTTTATAATTTATCTCAATTTGTCATCCACATGTACTAAATACTAAATTGTTTTTTGTTTCCCACAACAATCACCTTCAGATTATCTATAACTTTTCTTTTTTTTTGGTGCACTATTTCATCTGGCTGGCGACTTCGGGGTGATGCAGACAGTTTGAAATTAGCACACGTTCATCTATGAGTACAGTTATTGTATGTAGGCTTATGTAATCCTTAACAATGTTATGGTAGGCAATATGACAATGTCACAGTACATGCTGACCACATCCGTACAGCTAATGGAAAAGATTTGCAAAGGGTCACACAGGGACCGTCAATACAAAAATAGCACCATTTGCTTTATTGTGTTGTAGGTTATGAACAAATAGGAAAATGCATGAACACAATATCAACCTAATCACAATTGCTAAAAGTTAAAAAAAAAACATGTACAAATAATGCAGAAATTGTGCAGAAACAATACAAAAAAGTCTGGTGTGACTTTATATCCTTGGTAAAATCTCTATAGTTGAGGCAAAAGATGAGCTTTGGTATTGAGTAAAAAGGCCCTTGGAGAAGCTTTAGAGAAATAATCCTCAGAAACTTTTTATTGCTTCTGAAAATTGACATGGCTGTTTTTGCCATAGAATTAGGTGTGATGAATCCATCTCATGGATTTCCATTGCCAAAGTATTGAACGGTGACCCAACTGGGTCCCAGCTAGTGAATTTGCATAATTAGCAGTGGTAGTAGTACTATTTTGGCACTTTGGCAATATTTTAACCACAAACAACAAATTTATTGTAGCCAAAAAAAGTATACTGGTTCCCTTAACATCTTATCGGTATTCTAACTTTACCTACAGTAATCTTATTTGCACTCACACTAACCAAAGACTCAGAAAGAGAAATGCAATAATTTTGGTCGCCAGTTGCCCTGTATCACCTTGGGCAGCTCGGGCATCACCATAGATATATCCCATTGACCACCACACAGCACAGCTGCCATTTTTTCTTGTAACTTAGAGCCACCATTTTCCACCACTGAGACCACTGCTTTTCAGGACCCCAACCAACCCACACAACTTCCACCAGGTAAACATCTCTTTTGAAGTTTATTTTCTGGTAGTTTCTGTTTTTTTTCCATCCTTGCTTCTGCGGTTCATAGACCTCACACTCCACCACCCTACCAGGCAACCCACAGACGTGTTTTGCAACCCTCAAATATTTACCCTAACCCCTTTCTGTCTCCCTTTTCTATCCTGTCTTGTAGTCCCTCCATCTATGCCTTTTTCTTTTTCTGCTCTGGGACTGTATTTTGCCAATGTATTAGTTTCTCCTTGACTGAGTTGAAAAACCATGTGCCAAATTGTCCATGCTAAACTCAACCAATCCACTAGCTCTTCAGACAAACTTACTCCTTTTACATAAACAGCTACCCCCCTCAACCATGTGATGGTCCACTTGAGAAAACCCAATTTGATCAAGAAAAGGTCAAGAAAAGCCTCATTTAGTTTAATGAATCAGGATTGTTGCAATAACAGAAGATCGTTTGAGTAGAGGTCCTTTAAAAATCCATACTTGGGAAAAACATATCCATTTACCAAGATAAATTTCATGCTACCCCCACTTCTTCATATCATTCAACAAATCAATGGAACATTAATCTTATCATGTCGTACATATTACTAGTATGTAATTAGCAGCCATTGTGAGTGGGAAATATTTATCTAAACTCAGCGTAAGTTATTATTCCTCTCATTTAGTGTAAGCAGGAAGGGTAATTGAACTTGCATGTCATACAGTGGGAATACCATCCACCACGGAGGAAAGATTAAAAATTAAGATGTTGTATTGATTAGGCGAGATAATTAGTGTGGACACTGTTAATAAACATACTCTCTTTCTGTCGCCTGCTCTCGGTATGCTTTTAGAGTGCAGATTGCAGCAGTAATGTGATAATATTAACAAATGTATATTAGTCAAATATTATGTACACTAAAGTGCTTATGTTAGCGTAGGAAGAGTAATTTTGTTAGCTGTTGAGATAATAGAGCATAAAAAGGTTTCAGAGCTCTGTGTAGGTCTGCACTGTCCACTGACTAATGCGGAAGTCAGGTGATGTCTTCAGAACTTTTTTACTTAACTTTTATTTTATGTAGTTACATAGACCTGGTTTATTAAACTTTACACAGCACAGAACCAATGGCATCATTTTATGTACCAAAAGCATGTATAAGCTAATGTTCCTGAACCAATATTTCTATAGCAGGGACACTTGATCATAAGTAATAAAACAAATCACTATCATCTCCTTATTGCCTTAATATTTTAATGTCAATTTTTGTTTATTTAAAAATCATGGATCATCCCACCATAAAGCTTCTTGTTTAGCTGCTTCCAGCTATAGGGTTACAGCATTTTAGGGTGTAATTATAAAGCAGGGACTGTGATATTCACCAAACATTCTCTGGTGGACAGTCTTCCAGGTCCATATGTTTTCAGTGGCACTGACTGATTCTCCATTAGAAAATGTTTGGTGATTGCCTGATTTACTGGTTTATAGACTCCCTTCTCTGCTCCTGAATCGTCCTCAGTTAAACTCTGTCCCTGGGGGGACCTCTTGCGATGCCTATTTTATAAGCATCTCCCTAAAAAAAAAACAGGAGGTATTGGCTGGAAAACATGGAGAAAAACAATATTAAATGAACATGTGAATGGTTTTTGATACACAAGGTTTTGGCATAATAAAAGTTATCTTTAGGGTTTTCATGTACTTAAGTTACAAATATGTTTTTGGATTTTGGGAAAGCCCGGTGCATAAGGATACCAGCTCTAGGAGGTCTCAGTACTATCCAATGGCCCAACATGATGGCCTTAATAGGGGAAAGTATTTTATGTATATTGAGAAGGAAAATGAGAGGTATAGACTCAGCTCTCAGTATTAAGTTGAGTTTACCACAACCACTCACGTGCAAATGAGTAATAGTGAAATCAAAAAAGAAATAGAGGAAAGAGGGGTGTTTATTGTAATTCATGTTCTAATTGTACAATCGGCATACATTGACAATAGAACAAACATCATTACATCAAACAAATTTGGACAATAAAGGTCAAACTCCGATTGAACATGCAGGGTGCATCTGACCTTCTAAAGTATACAAAGGAATCTCTATATAATCTGGCTACTTAATACGTCATCATAAGTCATCATAGCCAATACCGAACAGCATGATCATAACATTATACACCTTTTTTCAACGCATTTCACCTTATTGGCTTCCTCTGGAGTAATATTGAGGACGTTTATGTTTTGAGAACTAGGAATTGAATTATGTAGAGGATCCAATGGTTGGATGAATAAGGTATGTATGTCATGTCCCAAGCTTTTATGAAATCTCACAGGTTATAAGGTGAAAAGGTAGGTACCTGTAGGAAATCCCAAATGAGGAATGCCTGTAGGATCTGGAGCTGAGAAACAGTGTTCCTATGAGAGGAATCGAGCAGCATGGGCAGATTTATATGCATATTTGCTGAACTTCCTGTATCTTATCATCTATCTAACTCCATCTTCACAACAAGTCTTCCAAATATCTGCTGAAAATGGTCATGCTAGGGCTATCAGTGGATGGGTAGTTCTATAAAAAGAAATTACCGATCTTCAGGTCAACATAACTGGACCTGACTTTTTTCTTTGTCCCAGGTGAGAGGCGAGATACCTTCACAATAAAGTATCATTGTCTTTACTTGAGCAAAAGACAACAAGCCTGATTTAATAAAGCTTTCCTAGACTGGAGAAGATAGACTATCATGGGAGAACCTGGGTGATCCAGAAAATCTAGAATGGAGTTTTTAAAAGTCATTTGTTATTAGCTGGCCTTTGAATCCAGGACCAGATCCATTTTAGATTTGCTGGATCACCCAGGATCACCCATGAAGGTCTATTGTTTCGAGTCTTGGAGAGCTTTTATAAATTAGGCCCAATGTTTAATAACTAATCTTGGGAGAACAATTTTGACATTGGGACATGTTTTTCAATACTTAGTCATGAATCCTTATGCCAGACAATAATCAATGTTGATTATACAATCAGATGCATCATTTGAAAACATGTTTTTGGTTACAATATATATTAAGAGTTCTTCCTATAAACACTTTGAGATGCATTTTCTCTTGTTGCTTGGTAACAGCATGTTGTTCCCATAGAGAATGTGCATCTCCTAACTGATATATCACAAGCGGTTTTGCATGTGTACATTGGACCCAAGGAGAGCAGTACAGATTTCCAACAGCAATCACATACAAAAAAAAATTCCCCCCACAAAAAAGGATAAAAAAATTACATTTCAGTTTTGGATAGGCATCGGTAGGTTGAATCACCCATTGGAAACTCCAGCGAGATTTTCCCTTAATGGAATCCATCTTTGCCCAAAATATCACAGTTTGGCAGCTGGCTTCCATAATTATCTGTTTATTCTGCTTTATGGAGAATACATCAGGGAAGCGTGACACCATCATTTGGCTTTGTATTGGCCTCAGCTGTTGGTCAGAACTAGGAATTTCATTGGTGGCATTCCAGCAGCAGATCCCTAGAAAGACGGAAGATGCCAGCATATGGTTTAGTTTGCCAACAACCATGCAAGGCTATTGGTAATAGGTTGCTTTTCCACTACTATTTCCCATTTTTAGAGACTCTGACACTTGACTGTGCTGCAATTATGGTTGGGAAAGAAGGGAGTTCTTTTTTCTTTTTGTGGACTCTGAATCTATTTAGCATTGGAGAAAAAGCTGCAATAAAAGAGTATTTAGATTATAGCAGGATAGGTGAAATTTCATGGTAAAGGTTTCAGCATTAAGAAACAGGAAAGATCTTGACGCTGATCTTGAATCTCCTAGGTCACTCTAGCATCGAGTTGATTTTAGGACACCCCATTCTTTGGACATTTGGGACAAAGAAAAAAAAATAACCCAATATGTCTGGGAGTATAGCATGGTTGCAGTCTTAGGGCATTTGCACCAATCCTTAGCCACGTGTCAAAATCTAATTTACTTATTACTATAATACTCACCACAAGGGCAATCAGATTCTAGATCAGGGGTCAGCAAACTTTTTTGGCTACTAGGCCATTTTAGGAGGTCAAGAAGGCACACTAGGCCAGACTCTCGCTCTCGAGTCCCGCACTGCTGGCTCCGGCCCCCACCAGGAACGCCGTTGAAGGGAAATCCCTCCCCTCTGCAATGCATACGGAGGAGAGGGAATGGCCTTGAAGGGAAATCCCTCTCCTCTGCAATGCATAAGGATGAGAGGGAATATCCTCTTACCCCGGCGGCAGAAGTGTTATAGCTCATGTGGCTCCGGAGCGGCGGGTTGCCCACCCCTGCTGGCCGGGATTAGGCGGGATCGACAAGGGGGTCATTAGGCCGGAAAAGACTACTGGCTAGGCCGTATCTGGCCTAAAGGCCGGAGATTGCCTACCCCTGTTCTAGATAAAGCTCTAGACATTGGTGTTAATTTACTAAAGAGATATAGCGAAGTATCTCCTTGAAATAACTATTTCACTTAGCTTAGTGTTAAGATCAGCTCTGTATGTGGCACTTCCAGCCATCATGTAACTCTTGCACCATGCAGAAGTTACTGCACCATCAAATGACCAAAGAGAAGGACGTCACTGAGGAATCAAAAGGTTCACCATGGAGTCGTGGGTGAAAAAGGCATCTGGGTCCATCATCACTGCAGGGTTCAAGCAAACAGGTCCACGTCATTATGCTGTGCATATCTGCTGCCTATTTTAGAAGCTCACTCATCAGTATAGTTTTGCTTTAAGTAAAGTATCCTCTTTAAGGTTATAAATCACTTTGGTAAAAGAACAGCCTAAATTTCTTTATTAAATCAGCCCCATTGTCGTTTAGTGCATAATCATATAAACTTGCAACTGGTTATCACACCCCCATATGCTTTAATAATAACATATAGATTGCCCAATACACTCATATTTATGTGCCTGACCAGAAAGTACGCACACTTATTACAAACCAATTGTTTAATGTACTAATCAAATGTAAGGTAAATTGACTGCAGTGTGGGAGTTATAACAATGTTATAGGAACACATGCAATGTGCTGATTAATGTTTGCTTTTTCTTTTATTCATACTGGAAGATGTGAAACTTGCAATCTCTTATTTATATGATTTAATATAGAGCAACTATAGAAAGCCAATTTGATCATCTTTGGGTGTCTGAATAGGCAAAGTGACTGATAGAAAAATGTGAGCAACTTCTGTATGTGAGATCCATGTTTGGGAAGAAAGTGTTTGGGAAGAAAGCTGTGTACTAAAGCTCAATTATTGTTGTTGCAAATGATCTTTCATGATCATTTGCAGTGACAAAAGACTAAAAGATGAACAAATGAGTGCTGAATATACAGTGCCATTCTGTTCTATGGAGAGGGAAGGGGAGAACAAGTGAGCAGCACTCTGCTGTGCTCTCCATCTTCACGTTTATCGTCCATCGTCTGATGTTCATGGATTCATCATGAATGACATCGAGCGACCTCTCTACACATGTCAGATTTTTGCCCAAGGCAAGCTCGTTCATTCGTATTGAGAAGAATCAACTAACATGTCTATATTAAAGTCCAATTTCCCTTTTACTTCTCACACCTAGCCATTCACTAACTAAAAGAAAAGCTTGTAACAACCAACCAAGCTGCATTTCAGGCCAACTGACTGGTCTAGCTTCCACCCGTTGCATCACAACATCTCTAGTGGGAGAATTCCGGACCCTCTAAGGGCCCATTGAGGACCCTATGATGGACATTAAAAGTAGCTGAAGGGCAGTGTTCATGTTGGCGGGAACAAGCATGGGCATTGCCAGACACAACAGACCAGAAGAATGCAGAACTGGGGTACACCCTATCACATAACTGTGGTTTTAGGGACTTTTTTAGATTTTTTTAAAAAAAGTAATACCTAGGGACAGACATGGTAAGGAAGGGGGTTTCTTTTTCTAATTAGAAATGCTCTTTGAAATTGATGATGGCCCAGAGTCTGCACCTTTACAAACAAATTGTAGGACTAAGCTCCACTTTTTCTGTTCCCACAGGTTCTCCTTTAAGTGCACTTACCAGAAGTGATATTGTAAGAAAGGGGTTAATGAGCTTCTTGTAATAAATGATTAATGAGAGCTGATTTCCCCTTGGGAAATGCAGATGTTAAATATGTAAGAAACAGATTGTCTAAATGGTGCTTTGAACAGCCCTAGCCAGTAGATAATCAAAAGTATTTTGTTCTTAAATAGATATGATACCTTTTAATGGCTTTCTAAAAAAAAAGCAAAATTACATTATTAGGTAACTTTGAAAAAGGGATCACAGACAAGGAGAAGTTTGTCAATAGTTAGATCCACAAAGAAAAAAGGGCCAAAGCTAGGGAATCTTATATGCCCCTTAGAAACACATAGAACAAAACAGAACACGCTGGGTGGAGAGGTGATGTAACAACATCTATTATAATATCTAATCTAATATAACTAAATTCTAATAATTTGTGCTGAGAGCAAGGATCTTTTTCAAATGTGATCTCTACACCTTGACATGTAATAAAACCAGGCCTAAGATTTTATTTCTTCAAAATTTTGTGGATGGAGAGAGCACATGACGAGAGGGGTAAGTTCCAAGTCATTGAAATCGTTGTATGTACAAATAAGTAAATCTTGGCTGGTTGGTGGTCACTGGTCAGATAGTAGCGTTGAAATGCAAGGTGCTGATGGGAGGTCATTTTGTAAAGGTCGACTGGTGAGAGAAGTTGTACCACCCACTCTTGTTTTAATATTTCATATTTAATAATATTTTAATATTTCATTATCAGGATCAGAGTGGACATTTTTTTTCCTCTCACAGCAGCTTCATATGTTTGGGGGTCTTAGGATGTCTATGGAAAAACCTGGAATCCTCACAAATCTGGGATCAGGTGGTTCAGCTGGTTTCTTTTTTGGGGCGGGGATGTTGTTGGTCCTACAAGGTCTCTTGGTAGAAGTCAGTGTATATATACATAATTTATGAGTTGTCCTTGAGCTGGAGGGGGTGTTGTCTGAGGACAGGGGTGTTTTTTAATTAAGATCTTGGTTAGTGGATGTTCAAAGATCCTCTTCTTGCTACACTTGTCGGTTTATGTTAATTTGTTGACTATAAATTATATAGATGGTTGTTAAAATAGGGTCGCTATGGCTGTTAATGTAGCAGCCAGTCACTAAGCCCAAAAACTGTCACATGGCCATGTGTGATGGCAATACTGGGAATTTTAGTGTCAGCTGAGACAAGTAAATGAGCAATGTGAGTATAAAGTGAATGGGGAGAGCCCCAAACAGTATCGACAAGGTGGTCAGTATAGAGAACAATATCAGACCAAGTAAAAGCATTGGCCCTAATTTATGAAAGCTCCCCAAGACTGGAGAAGATAAACAATCATAGGTGGACCTGGGTGATCCAGCAAACCTGGAATGGATCTGGTCCAGAACTGCAAACATTTGCTAATAGTAAAAGTTTTTAAATAAATCCATTTCTGGTTTGCTGGATAACTCAGGTTCTAGTCTATCTTCTCCAGTCTTGTAGAGCTTTAATAAATCAAGCCCAATTAGTGAGCTAGTTACAATATCCAGCAAATATAACACAAACACAAATTATTTATTACTATTTTAATTGCTTACAGTATTGACCTAGAATACAAACCACACCAGAGCTGCAGTTAGAATAGAAAAGTACAAGAAAAGAAGAAAAATTGCACAAGGTGGCCACCTCCACAATTGATCCAAACTAAAATATAATTTAGGAGTAATCAAATATTCCAGTTAATAAAACATGTAATCCTCATAATATTAATATCTATCTCTGTGATCTCTATACCCATGATTCTCAGGTCTTTATTTCATACACAGTGATAACACAGTGATAGCATTTCAAAGAATAATTACACACACACCACAACTGTACTGTAGTTACTCTGCCAGCTGTGGAAAAAGTACGGAAGCACAGTTGTTGCTTGGTTTGGTTGTGCGTTGAGGTTTACGATAAGGGTAGAGGGGAAAAAAACAAAAAAGTTAGGGAAGAGAGTAGAAAAAAAACAAAAACAGGACTTTTTCCCTGGAATTCCTGATAGGTCCCTGCATATGACCTTATGTTTATTACTGATTTACCATGACTTGTTCCACCCTATGTCTCTACTTGGAAGTGGCCATCTTGGTAGAGGAAACATTTTCTTCTGCATGCCAGAGGTGCTTACCCTCATGACTGGTAATCTGATAACTGGTGGGGTAATAGTCATCAGCATCAGAGGTCCAGCAGCCCAGTTCTAAAAGGGAATGGAACATTGTTAAACTGCAGATGCCAAGGTATAACAGATAGCACTGCTGTAGGTCTACTATGCATGAGCAGATTCACAGCCAATTTTGCATTGGACCTGCCATTGTGATCAATATTCTAATTCTAATAAATCAGTTGGAAGTTCCAAAACTTGGCATACATGTGAATTATATTCTGCCCTTCCAATCAAAAAGTGATCGGAATTCCAACTGCATGTTATTGATTGTTCATGCACACAAACCAACTTATTTTACCAAGGCATCCAAGACAAAAGATAGCTTTTTCAGGGAACTGCTTAAGCATGACATATCTAGATGTTCTCTATAACATCTCCACTTCTTCTTCTCTACTTTATGAGTTCAGCTCCAAAGTATCCAAAACCAATAAACGTGTTGTATTCCCTGTTAGGTTTATTATTGCTCTCTGTGTCCCACTTTTGGGACCCTTTCTATCAACTGGGAATGAAAGTGATAGGAAGTTTAATTTTTGTCATTGAAACAGGAGGTGAAGCAAAATCTTCCAAAGGGGTGACCTGTCATGGTGACAACTGTCTTCCACTTTGGAGGCTTTGAGCAAGTGAGGGGATTATCTGCAACAGGCATCCAAATTTACAGAGTATTTAAAGCTGATCTGTGGGAAAACAAAAGAAAACACCCCCAAAAAACATTGTCACACCCCTCACACTGACATGAATTATAAAATATACAATTTGTACCCACCTAAAGAGACACCACACACATTTCTGTCTTACTTTGATTACTTCTTGGTTGGGTCCTTCATGGCAGTTCCCTTTACTGCCTTCCAAATGCTGACACTTGTTACTTCTGTCTGGTTTGAGATCTTCTGGGCTTTAATGGTGCCAAGGTGCACCAAAGTCCCAACACAACCTCAAAAACTGGCGTAAAAGCAATTTGTAGTGCAAATCGATGAAAATTGCTACAAATGGTTTTTGAGGCAACAATCATATAACTGCAAACTACAGGTCTTCCTTTGTGGATTGTGGGCAGAGATCAGTACCTGACATAATGCCCAGATTGCCTCCAGGATTACATTGGAGGAAATATCCAACATGCACTATATTTAATGCATTATGCAAGCTTTTAAGCACTGTCAACACTTTGGGATCATAGCTTTGTATGGTGGCTGCATAAAGTTGCCAGCCAAGGACCAGAAATGGATTATTAAACAGCAAACTGGCGGGGTCAACAGGTAATTGTATTTTTTATAGCTAGCTTTTATAGTATTACAGGACATTTTTCATTTAAAGAGTTTCTTTAAAATACCTCCAGTTTTCTGACACAGATTGTGAAATTTAGTGAGGTGTTTGAGTAGAACACGGGCCATTCACCAGAGAGAAAATGATTCATTAACAAAAAAATATTGATTTGTAAAAAATTAACACATATAATAGTACTTTGAGTGTGAAGGAAAAGCAACTTCACACCTATGAGATATTTAGGTACATGACCTGAAATGCTTTGATGAGTAATAAATCATAATTTGAAAAAAAATTACAAGCATGCCTAAAGTAAAGGGAAAGTACATCTTTAATGGTGCTGCCCCGATGTAGCCCCTGAAATTTGCACCAACTTTAGTAATGAATGTCAGTACTCTATATCAGATATGGTATACCTATTATTATTATTATTATTATTATTATTAATATTATTAATAATAATAATAATAATAAACAGTATTTATATAGCACCAACATATTACGCAGCACTGTATAATAAATAACGGTATACAGTAGACATTTGCAAAGAATCAAAGTAGTACCACTAAAGTCACTCAAACATGCCACTAAACTCCCCATTTTCGCATTAAATATTTTCTGAAATGTGTTCTGTATCTAATGTTTCCAAAAGTGTTGGAAGTCAATGCATTCTGTGGTTCCATCTGCCAGCCCTTGTCCTAATAGAAAACACGGTAGTGACCAAGGAATAGCAGAAGGAGCCACAGAGCACAGTGGAGGGACATCCAAAACATCTAAAAGTGTGTCCAATATATGGTGGCTCAGAGGTTAGCATTCTGACCTTTGTAGCACTAGGTCCCAGGTTTGAATCTCTGCTAGGACAGTATTAGCATGGGTTTCCTTCCAAAAGCATGCAGTTAGGTTAACTAGGTACCCCCAAATTGGCCTTAGACTGTGCTCCTTTGAAAGCATAGTTTGATATGACTATGGACTTGTGAGGTGTAATATGTCAGTGCCATATAAATACAAGATAATGATCAAATGCATTATTTACTACTAAAATGTTATACAACACTACATTATTGATCTAATCTTTAAATTATTGCATTTGTATTCTTGAAAGGCCAATATGAAGAAAAAAGTGTTAAAAAATGCTTGTGAGTTTAACCAATTGTTATTATTCATAGCCATCTGCTATAATTGTGGGCAGGGTGGTGACAGAGGCATGTCCTTTGTCTACATAACTGGAGTGAAACCATTTCCGTGTTTGCAGCCAAAAAAGTAAGAAAATATGGTTGTTTGCCAAGAGACATGGACTGCTTTAGACTAAATGGGGCCCTAAAAAAAGAAGTGTGGACCCCAAATACTCAGCATTCTAACTTCCTGTTATTCTGTTTATAAGGGCCCTGGCGAAGGTGGGGGCACTAAGCAATTGTCTAGTTTGCTCTAGCCTTCATACCTAACCATCCATGCCTACAGGCTCCAGTGATGGAAATCTAAGCCTAGTATTGGTGTCAGGTTGCTTTCATCTATATGTTTGTTTTTCCTACTTAATCTAATTTAAAAGCAGTTAACTTGCCTGAATATTGCTGTTTATGTGGCCTGAAATAAATATGAGGTTTGGCTGGTCATTATGAGGAAATTCCTTACATTTGTTTCATGATTTTCTTTAGAATAATCTATGCCATAGATCATCTAGGTGCACTATAATTTAGTTAGGAAAAGATTCAATATTCTAAGAAAAACATTTCCTTCTAAATAATATTTGGTGGATATCCCCTTTAAAGCAGCTTGATGCCTTGTTTTGAATGTCAAACGTGGAAAATATGTTTGATTACTCTGCTTGATTGCCCTGTTACACTAAAAAATTCAATGCAGGGCCCCTAGGAATCCAAACTGTGCAGTGTGTGAAGTATTCTTAGTTAATGAATTTCAATGACAAAAAAAACAGTTCTTGGAAACTAGGACACAGGAGTTCTGGTTACGGGGCAGTTAAGAATGAGCAATGTTCTGTAACTATGAAATTTCAGATCGTACAGGTTTATAGGTCAATCAGTTTCCTACCTATAAGGAAAAACATCACACTCACTCCTGTCTAATGAAGGATATAGTGTTCCAGTGGGCCACCTCCATGTTCCATTGTAGCAATTAACTCTCCGAAGGTGAAATTACATTTGTGCGTTTGTAAGTCAAGACACGCAAGGGCATTTTAGAGAACTGACCATTATAAGAGGCTGAAAACCCTTTGACACCCTATTGGAGAAACCTGCAATTACTCACAGGAGAGAGCTAATGTGTTAATTTTGGGTTCCTAAAAGATAAAGACCGTAGCAGAATTTTACTTTGGAAAGTGTAGTTGTTACCCTCAGTGGCTGGGTCATCTAACCCAACTAATATCTAAATTCTAACTATAATCATTCAATCTCACCCAGGCATTTAGAAACTCAGATTTTTTTTTCCAACAGCTGTCTCAATACAACCTGTGATTTGGTGCAAGAATGATAAAGTGCAATGAATTTGATTTTTTTCATCGTTACATGGGCTAGGATAAAGATCCCCTATTACTGGTGTACCCCACTTCCCACTCCCACACACAATCTTTCCAAAGAGAGAGTCTTAACTAATCTTAAGGGTGATAACAATAAAACTGCATCAACAGGAAATAAAGTTCAAAGTTTCAAAGTTGAGCAGACTTTTTGGGCCACTGTAGGAAGATTACAATAATGTAAGACATAGCACTTTTGTATCCTTGGTTGGTGATTTTTTTTTTCTGTCCCGATGACCATTACTCCCTACGTTTTTGTATCAGCCCCTGCTACTACTATATATGTACAATATATATATAATGCCCTGGATAAATGAGAACCTTCACAGACACATCAGCCAACATTTAAATCATTTCTATGGACAACACCACAATGCTTCTTTGAAAAACCATTTCTAAAATCATTGAGCCCTTTATTCCCAATATTCATTATGTTCTTAGTTTCAAATTGACAGAAACAGATAAGCAAGATGAAAACTTCACCAAGAGCCATCTGGGCGCATTTAATGGTAATAAAAATTCTGATATAGCACCTGCCACATGCAGTCTTAGAAAACCAACATCTGTGGATATTATAGGGACTGCTGGGGGCAAAGTTATCTCCATATTAGACACCAACTGCACATAGTAACTGTGCGTAAACTCTAGTAAACAACAGGTGTAAACCACAGCAACAACAAGGGATTCTTGGTGGGGGGCCTATCTGTTGTGTGTGGAAACCTCTAAAGTCAGTTAAAATGGATGATTTCCAAAGGTTTGTTTTCCAAAATGTCCGCCAAGAACCTTAAACCATAGAATTCGGACCGGGTCCATCAAACTACCCTATGTGTGTGCCAGAACTACCAGAAGTGGCTGCAGCTGTCTCTAGAAAGGGCCAACAAAACAGAAACCATGGGATCCTGAGGCTGTGAACTGAGATAAAAATGTCACCAATGTTTTGAATAATATAACATTCCAAGACATTATTGTCAGTTGTTCATGTTGACTCACATTCTTTATATTTGGAATAACCTACCCCATGATCTCATGAACTTATCTGGATATATCTACAGCTCCCAATTGTCCCTGTTTTGGAGAAAGTTCCGTAATTCAGAGGTATTAAACCCCAGTCCTCAAGAGCCAGGATGCTTAAAGACTTGAGTTGGACTCCCCTTGCTTAGTCCCTCTTGCCTCTTCAGTTGATGTATGGACCTCTATAAAAATGTAATTTTTCACTATCACAAGTGTTATTTAGTACTATACTTTTGATCCACCCTCTAGAATAATGCATTTGTTCTATAGAAAAGCCTGTAAAATGAACACTGGTGATGAATAAGCACATGCAGACTTACCCATTTTTCGCCATATTTATTCTTGGTTTGTGAAACATTGGTATGACAGGACTGTGTTGTTTGCCTATATAGTTTGTGCTGAATGTTGCCCTCCTTTTTAATTTTGGAAAGGCAGGAAGTGTGTATTAAAGAAGAACCTTGGGATTAACAAATATTGTCAATCATTGTGTGCTTTGATAATTTCCTCTAAATCTGTGCACCCAAGAGACAGGAGCAGAGAGCATTGGACCCTTTGTTATGGGTGGCCCTGCTGGATGCCACCATTAGCTCTGCCCACTGCTGCAGGACCAGGATATGTCCCCACTTCTTTTATATGGTAAAAGCTGGGTATTTAAAGGAACACAAAATAGATTTATATCATCTTTAGCCATTGAGGAATACATTTCTCTTGTGCTTGGAACATAGATTTAGTAGAATAGAATTAGAAATCAGAGAGTATGAAGGAAGAACATACACTCCTAGTGCAAGGTAACCAAGTCCAACATGGTTCTCTGCAGGTAGCTTATCATGGTGGGTTGGCTGGATCCCACCAAGAGCTCTGTCCTCTGCTGCAGAATCAGGACAATGTCAACACTACTTTTTTATGGTTACCATTGGGGAACAAGAAGGGGTCAGAGGTACAATGATGGTTTGCAACTTTCAAGGCCACAGGCAAGGGCCTGTGTGTATGTATATATATATATATTGGTGGCATTGGTTTAATAGAATCCCCTGTATTCTTTAGCTCTAGAGGCACTGTGAAAATAACTGAATGCAGATATTTGTGGATCCTTGCATCTAGCCCATGGTACTGATGTACAGCTCTTTGTTAAATTTTAGCCTAAAAAACATAATTTACTTTGAGAAAGTGTGCAAAAGGACTTCTGTGCTGCCTCTGTAACAAAAGCACCGTTGGCCTTTGTCCAATTAGTATACAGGATTGTCAAGCAATGTTTACCCCTAGATGTACAGCTGCCTTTGTCTTGGCTATCTGCTTTTTCTAATCTCTAGGGTTTCCAGTGCTTATTGCATACACATATTTCTGCCAAATAGCTTCTCTGGCTGATCAGTTACATCTGCATTACACAAGACACGATCATTACAACACCCACATCTTCCCTTATTGCCATCCAATGCTTGTCACCAACAATGTCAGTCATGATGACTACATGAAGGTAAAATTATCAACTTCCCTCACCTATAGAGTGCTGGCTCTCCAAATTAACATTATAATCCATAATACATTAATAAAATCCAGTAAGACCTAAAGCCAGCTGTAGATATAAAGCGTAAATATAGACGTAAAAGAGTAGGTAAGGATAGAACATCAGTCAGGGCTTTTTTTATATAGTTATTTGTGATTCTTTTGGGGAAATTCACTCTTTATGGTCCAGTTATGCTGACAATTTTCTCTGGGACAAAAGAGACAATTTCACTACTGAGGTTTGGAATGGGTTGAGGATGGAGGAACAGGTGGTAAACTAATAGGAACTCCAGTCTTGGCCAGTGGTGGATGGTAACCAAAGAACCATGAGACCAATTCTTGGAAATCTCCAATCCTATTAAATAAGTAAAGTAAAATCCAAAGTAAAATCATTTATTTATTGTGTATTAATGGAAAGACTGATAGAAGTGAGCTATTTACAGGTCTATGACAGTGGAATGAAGAACATTCATGAAGAAAATGTAACATAAATAGGTTTTCTAAGTCTAAAAAAACGTTTTCCAAAACCTTTTTTTCTGGAAAAAAAAGGAGCAAAAGTCACCACTGAGCTTTGGAATGGATGGTAAATGGTCTTCTGATACAAACACCATTCAGTGGTGGTCACAAAAGAACTCTGTGAGACTAATTCTTGGAACTATCCACCCCTATTAAATAGGTAAAAGCCAAAGTAAAAACATTTCTTTTTGTTTAATAATGGAAACATTGATAGAAGTGAGACATTCACAGGTCTATATGGCAGTGGAATGTTTTACAAAAGCAACCTGAAGAACATTTAACATAAATAGGCCTCTTAGTCTAAACAAAATTCTTCAAATCCTTTTTTTTCTAGAATAAAAAGGATAAAAGTTCACCAATGAGCTTTGGAATGGATAGAGTAATGAATGGTAAATAGAGACAGTCTTCTGATTAAAACAACTGTTTCAGTTAGTGGTGTACTGTCACCATAGATCCTCTTGTGGGACCATCTCTTGAAAGTATCCCACCCATTCAAATACCGACCCCCAAAAATATTTATTCACCCGCATCATCCCTAATTTACTTTCCTACGTTAAAGTTTAATTTTTTGTTCCAGTTGTCCTTGTACAGTTTCCTGGTACAATGGCAGGCCTACAAGCTACAAGATAGTCCTGCAGGTAACACAGCAGTCTTTCAGGGGTCATGGTGGTCTCCCTGGAGACATGGCACTACTTTTCTGAACATTCCGTTATCATGGTGATTTCTATGGTAATGTTTTATAGTTTGCTCTTTGAGATGGTCTGAGAGTTCACAAGACTGTAGTTTGAAAATGTATATTGTTAAATGCAGCTCTCTCTAGTAACATGTTTTAAATCTCTGGTTGCATGGTAGCTCTTCCTGGTATCACACCAATGCTCCTTGATAACATGTAATACTTATTTAATGGATGGTGAAATCGGTGTTAAGTAGAGACGGTCTTCTGATAGGGCCATCTGTCCAGGTCAGCAATGGACAGTCACCAAAGAACACAAACTAACAGCAACTTGAAGAATATTTAGTATAAATGGACCAAAAAATTCCAAAAAAGCCTTTGTATAGCTGCATTACCTGTGCAAATGATATGTTCAACCTGGTCCTGAGGACAACTGGTAAAGTTAGGATTTCCCAAAGTAAATCAGGGAACACTCCCTTAAAGGAACACTAAAAGCAATACCATGGATTTCATAAATTAAAGAATATATTTTTTGAAATCTAGAGCTCCCCTTGCACAATCTCTGGTAGTAGACAGTTTTCACATTAATACCTCAACCAAGGAGCAAATACCCAACCTTTGGATAAAAATATGGCAACACATTTTTTGGTGGCATGCTGGGTTTGTTTTTCACGTGAGAGGAACTTCTTGTGGAGTAACAGTTTTGTCAGCCAAGGTCAGGAAGTGTATTATGACTACTTCCTTCCCTCATAATTTTCATAATATTGAAAAAAGGGGTTCTGTGGTACATAGAAGAGAACTGGGAAGGTGGATTGTTTGAGATATTCAGTTTGATTTACTATAGCTCTCCAAGACTGGAGAACAAAAACATTTGCCGACTAATAGCTAATGATTTTCCAGAAAACCATTCCAAGTTTGCCAGGTTCTCTCATGATAGTCTATTTTCTCCTGTCTTGCAGAGCTTTGATACAGTAGGCCCAATGTGTGTAATATATGGACATGTTTATTAAAACCATTTACCAACTGAAGAGGCATGATGGAATAACAGGCCTTTTGTTCCCCTCACCACAGGTTTGAGTCGTGCGGCTCTTCCATTCGGGTTGATGCGGCGGGAGCTGGCATGTGAAGGATACCCGATCGAACTAAGGTGCCCAGGCAGTGACGTTATCATGGTGGAAAATGCCAACTATGGAAGGACGGACGACAAGATTTGTGATGCTGATCCCTTCCAAATGGAAAACGTGCAGTGTTACCTGCCGGACGCCTTCAAGATTATGTCGCAGAGGTGGGTAATGGGCTTGCTTTTAACACCACACAGTTTAATATACATTATGCAGGTTTATACGTTGTCAGGTAACATTTATACAAATGGCTCTATTTTGAAGCCTTCCTTTCTGAAGATTTCACTGAGACATATAAGTGCCGCAGCTGTCTGTATTTTGCAAGCTATTCCATGGCTTTTGGAGCAGTAATGTGCAATAGTCGGAAGTTCCATAAAAATAGAGAGTGGTAGAATTGCAGGTTTCAATGATTATGCTTTTGAGATGATCTGAAGATCTCTGACAGTTTTATTCTGTGATTATGCTGAACTATTACATATATATCTGCATTTGCAAAAGCATTTTGTGCTATAGGGAGGATTCTCGCACTCCAGTTAGCATTCAAGTGAACTTTTAAGATAAACAGGCTGACCGACCAAAGATTTACAGAATGATCCTGTTTTATAATGGTTGAGATTTAGTAGTAAAGGGTGTATATCAGTGTTTCCTGACCTTAACGTGGTGGTAACCCTTGAAATAACCTTCAGATCTTCAGGGACCCCCTTATATAATTGCTATATTCGCAAATCACTGAACATTAGTGTGGGGATCAGTGGTAAGAATGTCTCTTACATTGCTGGCCACTGGGCCATTGTCACCCTTACAGATAGCCAAAAAGATCATTGTCGTTAATTAAACTGACCTGAGAGGTCCAAACTTTAAAGGAACCCCTAGCAACCTCTGGAGGAACCCTGGTTGAGAAACACTGCTGTATATTTACTCGGGAATACTATGATTAATGCTGGTGTGTATTCATAGCAAATTATAGTAGTATAGTATTCTATACAATAGCCCTACCTGTATAGAATACTTACCTGGCTGATCACAATTTTTTAATTACACTCTTCCCTCTCCTTCCTGGAGTCAGTTCTTCCACCATCATGTTTGTACATATGTATATATATATATATATATATATATATATATATATATATATTAGTGAATGTCACATTCACCAAGAAATCACTGTACATGCACAAGAAAGATTCATCTGCATTGAAGGTTTGATGAATGTCATAGACAGAATAACAAAGGGGTGTAATAGATCAATTAAAGACAAAACTGATCGAGTGGAAACAACTGTCAAACTTAATGTAGCCAAAACCCAAGGCCAGCTATACTGTAAGAAAACAAGCTTTTAGCAATAAGGACGTCTTTAATGAAATAAATGCACAGAGCAATAAGCAATCACACACAGTAGCCAATAGCAACTTTTCTTCTCTTGATCTGAATTCTCTTCTCAATAATTTCATGCTTGGATGCCAGAAATTTTCCATTATGCGGAGTGATATCTGCACTGAATGCTAACCATTCTAGCTCAATTTTTCTTCTTATCATAAATTCATTGCATATACTATCGGATTATCACAAGCATTTCTCAAATGTGTTCTGTTACGTAGAAAGGCATTGAAGTTTATGGCCAGTAAGTTTTTCAATGCAAAATATATAAAGCAAAAGGTAAAAAAATTATGTATATATTTGTGCACAGGCACTGTAGTTCCATGCTAGTATCTGACTTGATACAGTAATGAGTGATGTGTCATACAGTATTTAAGGTTGAGTTTAAGCAGCCTGTTTATTTGAATGCACTGCCAACGCACCACAATGCAGCTAGAATCTGACATGTAACACTTTTCTGTAGCTGAGCACTACAGCACACTGTATGTGGGCTGCCATGCATGAGTGATTGTATTCAGGCAATGGGCTGCCCAAATCAATCATTATTACCATGACTTTTTTCTCTTGCACAGTGGCAACACTCTCTAGAAACATGAGATTTCTCCCCTCTATGGTGGCAATGTTCTCTAGTACCATGACTTTTCTCCCCCTGTATGGTGGCAACACTCTCTAGGTAAATTACTTATATCCCCTTTATGGGGGCAACACTCTCTAGTAACGTGATTTTTCACCCCGGTATGGTGGAAACACTTTCTAGTAACATGATTTTCTCCTCTGTACGGTGGCAACGTGCTCTAGTAACATGATTTTTTTTCACTTGTACGGTGGCAACACTCTTTAGTAACATGACTTTTTACCCCTGTACAGTGGCAACACTTTCTAGTAATATGACTTTTTTCTCTTGTACTGTGACAACACTCTAGTATTATGACTTTTCTTCCATGTACATTGGCAACATTCTCTATCAACATGACTTTTCCCCCCTTTACTGGTCCAACGCTCTCTAGTAACATGATATTTCTCCCTTGTGCGGTGGCAAGACTTTCTAGTAATGTGAATTTTCACCCCTGTACGGTGGCAACAGTCTCTAGTAACATTAATTTTTTCCCCTGTACGGTGGCAGGACGTAACATGCATTTCTCTCTTTAGGGATAGCAGTACTGTCTGGCAAACATGCCAATTAAGTCAAATCATCAATCATTAAAGAATATTTAAAGCTTTGCAGCTTTGGATGGAGTAGATAAATTTAACATTTGTCAAATTTGTTTTACTTTTTTTTTTAGGAGAGGGGGGATACTACTTACTTTTTGTTTAGTAGTTAAAACACGGAAAAAAAACCTCCCTAAAAAAAAGGAGTTTCCCTCCTTGACTGTTGTCACCAAGTAATACAAATGCAGAGGCCTTGAAGTCTTTTGTGGACATTCACAATCCCTGAGACTGCTGTTGGGACTTGTCATTTTGGATGTAATTTAGGTAGCCCCAGCAGACCTAGAACCATCAATAAAGTAACAATCTATAGCAGCTTTTCCTATCCATGGTTCCATGGAACCCAAGGCTGGGGGTTCCTTGATCTGTGGCTGATTGACCTCCCATTTAATAATTCTTGTATAGTTCTTGGGCCAACACTACTTGGTAAAGAGAACTGCATGACTCTAAGGAGGTTCTTAGGTGTGTACTAAGGTAATATTCCAGGCACCACTGTAGGGAGATATTATTTCCACTGGCCACCAATTTAAGAAGCTCGTATTCTTATTGAC
The DNA here is from genome assembly GCF_032062135.1 of Pyxicephalus adspersus. Taxonomy (NCBI): domain Eukaryota; kingdom Metazoa; phylum Chordata; class Amphibia; order Anura; family Pyxicephalidae; genus Pyxicephalus; species Pyxicephalus adspersus. The sequence goes on from NC_092859.1 coordinate 16,821,348, forward strand.
CGCCAAACAATTGGGTTTAGTAGAGGTTCCTCAAGACCTAAAAAATATTTCAATATTTTGTTCCTCAGGGGTAAAAAGGTTGAGAAAGGCTCCTCTTTAGTATTTCCTCACCCAGAAGCTACATAAATGCTGGATCATCACAGACAGTAATTAGACACTCCCGGAACAGGAAAAGATTTGCAGGATAGGAGGGGGCTTGGGTCTGGGATTGACTCTTTCTGAAGTAGCTATATTTTCTAGAGAGCTCAATGCTACATTGCAAGTGAAATAAATATATAACGGAAAAAGTAATATTTTTATAAATGATTTGTTTGTCTGTGTTCGCAATTGATATAAAGGGTCCCTGTAAGACAAGAAATAATTTGCAAAATGTAGTAACCCTCAACAACCAATCACCTATCACTGCCCTGACAACTTTGGAGCTAAATAAAATATTTTGGTTGAATGTTTTTACCTATCTTCATTAGAAAATAAATTTACATTCTAAATGTACAAGCCCCTTTAGGACTGGTTGGTATAAGGATCATGAAGGAGAAATGAAGGTGTTGGCCTAAGCAGCCAATCAGATTGCTTTATTTTCAAATTCGTACTAAATAATGCTGACAGTTGCAATCTGATTGGCATTTGCAGGGTCGCTCTTGCTTTGGTGCACTTTTGTAGGACACCCATCTGAAGCAGCAATGTCAATAGCAGTAGTGAAGCCTTTCGTTATTATGCTATGAGGATTTTTGGCACATCTGGAGTTAAGCATTGTGATTTTCTACATGTCCCCGGGTTCGGAAAATAATCTAACTCTCTGCGACAGGGGAAGCCTGAGGATTGTTATGCTGTTTGGGTCCTGGAAAAAATAGCTTGTTGATGTGATGACCTACAGATGTTTTCCAGGATAGAGAGAAAGAGAGAGAGAGATGCTCTACGGTCTCTGGTGATGGGGAAGAACCTCAGCCTTTTATAGCTTTAAATTGTCAAATAATATTTTTGATTTTCCACAATAAAAAAATGAATGTGCAAAAATTTGCATAAAGGCAAAAGTATTCTTGTTAAGATCAGAGGAAAGATACTTCTATATTTGCAAAACCAAAGACAGCATCTATTTGCATTCCTCTAAAAGTGAAAGGAGAGATGATGAATAATCCTTGTGGGGAAATAGGGTGCAATGATCTGTAATGAAAGAAAATAGAGAGCAATGCAGAGTAAGGGAAGAGAATAGAGAGCAATGTTTTGTAAGGGAAGGCAATAGAACATAAAGCTTTGTATGAGAATAAAATGGGAAACAATAATAGAGATCCATGCTCTGTAAGAGATTAGAACAGATAGAAATGCATAGAAAGGAATAGAGAGTGATGATCAATAATGGAAGGGGATAGGGATTAATGATCTGTAAAGAAGAGTAGAAGTGATATTTAAGAGAAGAGATTAGAGGACGATGCTTTGTAAGGCAAATTAATAGACAGCAAAGCTTTTTAATGAAAGAGAAAAAGAGGGAATAGAGACCAATGTTCTGTAAAAGATGCAAATAGATAGCAATTCCTAATAAAGGAAAGGAATAGAGTGAAATGCTGTACTAGAAGAGAGTAGAGAGCAATGCT